>NW_022900951.1:65993475-66065401 GCF_012274545.1 Fukomys damarensis | reverse complement strand
AAAAAAAAAAAGAGGCAACTGAATAGGGGATTTAGGATGCAGTGTACAACACTGAAACTTCTCTTGCACAAGACCCTAAATGTGGCTCATTATGCAAAAGAGACAAATATACAGATAACAACAGATTGCTCCTCACACTTCAGATTGTATACTAACCAGTCTATGCTTTTTATAATAATTTAATATTTTTCAGTAATAGTTTTTGACAGAAAATATTAGACTTTGTTACAATTAACTGGGTGCACTGCAGTAATGGAACCATTTCAAATGAAAACAGCATTTAATTTCTCTATTAAGAGAAAGTATATATGGGAAAAAGGATGAAAACTACAAATGAATGCAGTGGCTGAGGACTCATATCACATGTTTACAAATGACTATGTTTTTGGGACAAGTCCTCATAAGTATTACACGTGAGCTCATGCTGAGGCACAGCTGACATGAAAGATGATAGGACAAACATTTTTATACTATGCTAAACTAGAAGCAATAAACACCTCATTTTCTATTAATTTTGTAGTTTGTAAATCACAAAAATAAGGAAAACTACTTGTGCACCTGATAATGTGCTGTTAATTCTCATTCCACCCACTCTTTCTCCTGAGCTCCTGTCTCTCTCTGCCCTATCCTCTTCCTTCTCCCATTAAAGACATTAAGTATCTTTGAGTCCCAAGTAAAATGCTTTTGAGTCAAATCTATATTCATGGACTAAATTATGACAGTCAAATAAACTGTTCCGTGTCTGTTTTTAGAATAATAATTTTTTTTTACAAAGGAGATTCTATGAGACAGAGTTTATTCATGGTTTGTATGTAAATTTCCCCCCAAAAGCCTCATTTGCTCATAGGTGGGACTTTGTGGGGCTGGCTGGATATAGGGTGTGCGATAAAGGGATTTAAAATGTATGGTACTAAGTTAGACCACCAATTGGAATTACCATAGTTCTGTGTGTAGCTGAATGGATTTACTGAAGACAAAAGCCCCACTCTAGCTGTGGTGGCACCACCTAAAAGGCTTGTAGCCTAGATGAGACAAAAAGGAAAGGCAGGCTCACTACTACTTCTTCTGCTTTCTGTCTAACTTTCCAGGGACTGTTTGTTTTCTGAGATGCCCTTCTGCCATGCCTCCATGCCTTGGAGGCAGCTGAATATGGACTGAAACCTCCATAAACAGTGAGCTGAAACAAACCTTTCTTTTTTAACTTATGGATGTTGAGTATTTTAGTCTCTGCAATGAGAAAAATAACTAAGAGAAGTTTTGAGAAAATAGATTTGAGGGCCCCTGAGTTCAATACACATAATTTACCATGTTTGTATATTTATAATTGGGGAAACAATTTAAATCACTGTTTAAAATATTATACAAATTGGGTAATTCACTATATTTTAAGAACACAAAACAAGTCGCTGATTTAATGAAAATTTTAAAAATATGAAAGGGAATCTTGGGAGACCTATATTATGAGAATGCTAATGAGAAATAGTAATGTCAGTCAGTGATATCTGCTGTCATTCAGTTGCAGAAGGAACTGGTAAATGACACACAGAGTTACAAGAGTGGATAAAACAAACAAACAAACAAAATATTTACTTTGCTAGCAAAGGATCACCCTGCAGCAAAGACTGTGCCAAATGACTGATCCTGGCCTGGGTTACAATCTACCTTTTGTAGGAGTTTTACAATCATGACCTCATTTTAGTCAGTTCAATAAGACATTCTAGTTTTCTCAGTTTCAATCACAAATCATAGTCACAAGACAGTTTAATTTTAACATAAATGTACTACCTACTTTGTGGTTAGGATGTTTATCTTTAGGATTCACCTAATTAGCTATTCTAGCCCACAAGAGTGGGGGCCAGTGTTATAGTCATATGATTTACAGCAAGGTTAGGGTTTAGGGTCTAAGTGTACTTTGCTTGTAAGGTATGGCAATTATTATCGTAGTTTGAATGTCTAATCTCACCCTGAGGATGCGGCTAAGCACCTCTGGCATCTGTTAATCTTATAACATTTTAAACTGGGGCTACATGCCTTCAAGCTTTGTAGTTAATGATGAAACCTCTGGTATTGCTGTCATAAGAAACAAACAAAGCAAAGCAAATTACAGAAGTGAAAGACAGTGGTTATTCTGTATTTCCTTAACATTTTGTAGGATTCATATTATTTACAGAAGTTCTCATCAATTCAAACCATGCCTCATCCATGAGCCAGTTTCAAATCAGGGAATTTTGTACTAAGAAAAATTATTTATCCAAATTTAATTGACTCAAATTCATCCCAGGTAGGATAGCAGCTGAATTGATTTATTTTATTTGAGTTTCAAATTCAGTTAGTAATACTGAGCTCCAGGAACAGTAGTAATAAAAAGTAAGCTAAATTTATGAAAGAAATGTTTATATAGCATAGTCTTTTTTTAATTGAGTTTATTGGTACATTTTAGGTATACAGTACAGTTACATTTATTATTGGGATCTTGTACCTTTACATGACAGGTCTTGGTTTTCACTTTTGCCCCTTGTCCCTACTCTCCCATCACTCCCTCCTCCCCTCCCCCTTTACAAACACTTTCATTTCCATTTTTTCATTTTCTCATATTTTTTTCTTTTCCCTTATTAGCTTTCCCCTACCCTTCCCACTTTTTCTACACATTTAGCCCCTTTCTTCCTATTTCACATTGTCAATTATATCATTAGGATCTTATGTATTAGTATAGTTTATTCACACCAGAGACACTATTCTGTATTTACACATGTGTGACTTATTTATTTCACTTAGGACTATATCCTCAATATGTATCCATTTTACTATGAATGAATCTAATTTCTCATTCTTCATGGCTGAGTAATATTCCATTTTATAGAAAAACCACATCTTTATCCAATTTCCAACAGGTGGGGAAATGGGCTGTTTCCAAGTTTTAGCTGTTATAAACCATGCTGCTATAAACATGGGTGCTCAAATATCACTGTGATATGATTCTTTTAATTCTTTCAGAAAGATACCCAGCAGAGGGAAGGCTGTGTCAAATAGAACCTCTAGTCCCAGCTCTTTGAGGTATCTCCATATTGATTTCCATAGTGGCTGCACCAGTCTACACTCCCACCAACAATGGAGAAGGGTTCCTTTCTCCCACAACTCCACCAACATTTGTTATTGTGTGATTTCTTGATAGAAGCCATGCTTTGTGGGGTGAGGTGGAATCTCAGTGTTGTTTTCATCTGCTTCTCTCAAATGACCAGTGATGTGGAACATTTAAGTCTGCTGTGATTCCAATCAGCTTTCCCTTCATTGTCCATGATTTGTTTCTTTTTTCTAACTGCTTGTAATAATTTGTTCTTCTGATGGGATTCTGAGATTGAGACTATTATATGTATAGTTGTATATTTTTTTAAATCAGGGGTAGTTAGATTTTTATATGCCCCACTTATCTGTATGTCAAATTCTTTTCCTCTTTTTGGGAGGTTTTCTGTCCTTAATTTTGTGAATAGTGTGTTTCCCATTAAGATTATTAGTACATTTAAAGCAAACAATACAGTTTATCATTGGACTCTTGCACCTTTACATGATATGTCTTGGTTCTTGTTTGTTCCTCATATCCTTGCCTTCTGTTCACCACCTCCACCCTTCTCTATTTACAAAGACTCTGTTTCCAAAATAAGGTGAAAATTTCGGTGTTATTTTCATCTGCATCTCTTGAATGACCATTGATTTTGAATATTTTTTCATATATTTATTTGCTGCTTTTACTTCTTTGTCTGAGAAATGTCTGTCATTTCAGATACAATTTTTGAATTGGGTCTTTGTATTTGTGCATTCTGTTTTTCTGAGTTATTTATATATGATATCATAGATAGGTAGATCAATAAGAAAAGGTTAGAAGTGAGTCTAGAGGACATAGGAAGATCATGAAATCTTTGGGATAATGTTGAAGAAAAGAAGAAAAGACAGAATGAAAGAACAAAGACCAGAACACAGCCAAGTAACAGCCTGAGAATCTAGAAAGTATTTACTTTCATATAAAACTAATGACAATATAGAGAAGGAAAAAGAAAGAAAAAAGAAATCTGAATTTTGACAGGAACACAAACATAAAAGGAGAGAGATGAAGAACATGGAGAGAGAGAGAGAGAGAGAGAGAGAGAGAGAGAGAGAGAGAAGAAAAAAATTGAAAAATTAAAATAAGAGAAAATCTTTAAAAAAATAAAAATTCAAATAAAGTGCCTCATTCAGGGTATGCTTCTACTGTCACAATGGACAGTGTGGTCACCAATGTGCAGATCTAAGTCAATTGGTCTCAGCAAGCCAGCCACAGTCCATTGAGATTGACGTTTATTATTGGCTGCAAGGCCCAAATTGAGCTACCTGACCTCCCACTGGATTGAACTCTGCAAGGTTCTACTGCAGGTTCCAGCTGCACTTCCCCCTAAGATAGTCTCAACTCTGATGGGTGGTGGTGATCCCTCCAACTTACCAACTATGGTGGTCTGATGTGCGTTTATTGCGGAGATTTTCTTGACTTTCCCAGTGGGCTTCAATTTTCATCAAGGAGCCACAGAGAGGCCCTCTGTTGTTCACTTCTGCTCTATCTTCTGGACCTCAGAACAATGGCCTATACCTCTGTAGTGTGGATCCACCTACCAGCACAGCACTGTAGCTGGAGATCCATAGGGTACAGCCTGCTTGAGCCAATCTTTGGATGCCTGGGGGATAGTAAAAAATAAATTTTTAATATTCCAAAACACCAGTTATTTCCTTTAAGGTGTTTTTCTGTCCATGGTGTATTTATAATATGTGAAGAGAGTCTGAGAAACTATGTGCTCAAAGTTTAAAGGAAGTAATTTAAGGATGAATGATGAATTCTGGGCAATTACAAGAGATATTTTGGTAAATACTCTCAATCCCAAATTACTCAATACTGTTTCTTTCTAAAGCTAATTTGGTAAAAACACTGTCAAACAATATGAAAAATATTGTACTTCAAAACCAAGTGGAGGCATAGTAATCATTGCTTATATTAATAAATTATGCACAGATTTTTGAAAAATTGATGTTCCAAATTGAGGAATATTACCCTACCACATTTAACATCTCTCTAGAGTGATATTTTCTAGTTAAACTATTTCAAAACAGAGCAAAGTATTTCATAAAAATTTTAATTAACACTCATTTCAGTGTCATCCAAGAAATAAATTTGCTTTTTGTATTGATAAGTAATAAAAGGAAAGTACTGTTTAAGTAGCTACTATACTCAGTTCAAATACTCTCTAAATATCACTTCAAAATTCCAAAAGACATTTAAAATAATTTCCCGTAATTATGAACTGCCATTATTATGAACTGTTCATAATTACGAACTGAGCAAAGTGAAGTTATAATAAAATATAACTTATTAACACAGAAAATAGAAAACCAAACTATTTGTTTGATCTGAAAGTTTTTATTGACCTAACAATGAAATATTAGCAGAAGCACTCAACTTGAATGTCATTTTAAAGAGTACAATTGTTCTAATTGTTATCAACTTTTATTTTTGTACTCATTTTTTTAAATTACTAGGGATCAAACTCAGATCCTTGTGCTTGTGAGGTAGGTGGTGGAACCACTGAGCTAAATCCCTGGCTCAACTTTTGTTTTTGAACACCAAGCAAACTTTCATGTTGTATCAAACATAAGTCTGTTATCTATATATATATAGAGAGAGAGAGAGAGACATCTATTTGAAATTATTTCTTTTTTCTCTTTTAGCTGTTTCTCCTATGCACTCGATCCCTGGATTCAGAACTCCAAAAAGAGCTTAGATGAACAACTGTTCTTCTTGTAAGGTATAGACATCAAATAAGTTTACAATTTTAGTAATCTAATCAATTTTATCTGTAAAAAAGTTACTTCAGTACAACATGGAGAGAGAGACATCTATTTGAAATTATTTCTTTTTTCTCTTTTAGCTGTTTCTCCTATGCACTCGATCCCTGGATTCAGAACTCCAAAAAGAGCTTAGATGAACAACTGTTCTTCTTGTAAGGTATAGACATCAAATAAGTTTACAATTTTAGTAATCTAATCAATTT
Organism: Fukomys damarensis; assembly: GCF_012274545.1. Lineage (NCBI taxonomy): Eukaryota > Metazoa > Chordata > Mammalia > Rodentia > Bathyergidae > Fukomys > Fukomys damarensis. Next base: position 66,059,333 of record NW_022900951.1, on the reverse strand, counting down.
TATCTGTAAAAAAGTTACTTCAGTACAACATGTAATTTAGGCTTTTATTATGTGTATAAGTCAGTATACACTAGAGAAACTTATTTAATGCAAGATATATAAATATATAAAAAATTACAAGATGTGATTTTACAATGGTTGCCTAAAGAGTCAGGTGTGGAAAAGTGCAAAAGTTATACCTACATGCTGGAGATTCAAAGGATCCAGGCAAAGACTCACTATAGTGTCTCATATGAGTCTTTATCAGGAGGCAGATGGCTCTGTGATGGAAGGGTGTAGAGTCTACACCAGAAGGTTGAAGAGTTCATGCTGGAAACCAGGTGATGGTTTAGCTCAGTGGTTCCACCACCTATCTCACAAGCACAAGGACCTGAGTTTGATCCCTAGTGAAGGTGAAGGTGAAGACAGGAATTCCTCTGAAGAAACAGAAGCAAGCCTTCCTTAGTTTCTTATCATAGTCAACGCCCTGAGTTCAGTTCCCAGAACTACAGTAGAAAAAAGAACCAAAGCATAAAATAACTAATAAATAAATAGAAGTGACCTCAGACAGAATGGGTGAGTTACTGAGAAGGTTAAATTCATGAGGAGATATGATATGCAGACTAATTTCCACTGACACAGATCAGACACAATTTCTGACTAAAAACCAGGATCCCTTAGATATTATGAAGTCATGAAAAACAGGTTCCTTCATAGTATCCAAAGTGTATTTTAAGTGTAAGACAGGAAGGTAAACATTTATGCAACAAAAGAAATATTGTATCTGTGTGCACCCCTATGTACTACCACCATTGTGTCTTTAAGTATTCTAAAATTTTCATAACCAACATAAATGGTGGCAAAGTGTTCCTGATATCTGTGACTGCCACGTCTAACCTTATGTACTTAGAAACCTAGGACATTTATGTCTCTTTACTGATTGAAATTACATCCTCTAGAGATAATTTTAGAAGTCACAAGTATCAAAGATCATTTTTTCAGTGATTATTCCACAGAACACCAAGCAGATGGTTGAAATAAACACCTAAGTCTCAATTCATTGGTTTCCCCTGACCTTTGCTCTCTCTTCTTTAGCTTAATAAGGCTAATATAATATGCAATTATGTGAGGTTAAGTTCTCCTCACCCATCTCCAAAACTATATTTCTAATATAATGACAGAGAAAAGTTTTGTTAAATATACACAGTTTTAAAATACATATACCATTTTGAAACCTCCATTCATGCAAATAAGCAAGAAGTGACTGTATTTTAAAATTAATCCTTTAGATATCACTCAGTGAAGCAGAATTTTTCTAATTTAAAAACACATCTACCCAACAGGATCTAGTATTTCACCCACATTAATGGAGTTTTCAACATCAGACTGCTATACTTTTGTCATTTTCTTTACTTACATTTTATTTATTTTTCTAACTTATCTTCTGCAAAATCTAATTCTTACAGTAAGGAAGACAGATTTAAATAGCTGGAACAAAAAGTAACTTTTTTCACTATTGATATTTATGTATAAGTGAAAAAGAGATGAATAATTCAAACCTACCTGCTGGTGTCAGTCCTATATAAACCTAAAAATACATAAAATTGAATATATAAATCGGCAAGGTACATATGATGGAAGTTATTTTAATGCTTACATAATTACGTCACCATTGGCTGTACAATGGACTCCATCTTAATTGGCAGTGTATATTTTATTTGTGCTCTATGGATCTTCCCCAGGAACTAATTAATTTTCAACTGCCCTCTATATTTCAACCCTGAGATAGCTGTGAAATTAAATCAAGGTTTTAATTAGCACTAAAATTAATATATCTGATTTTTAAAAATTCTGCATTTATGAAAAGTCTAATCACTTTGAAATTATAATTTAAGATATTAGTGCCATCTTTAGTGCAGTTAGTATACATAGGTTAATTTGTTTTTTCACTCACCTTTAGCCATGATATCAGTGTGTGAAGACTGCAGGGATGATTGAAATCAACTCTCACATTGTCTGGTAACTATTTCAACTTTTACCATTAATGCTTTTTTTCCACGTAGACTAATAAGTAAAAATACAAAGTATAAAGTGCTACTACTATGTTCAAAAGCTTCAGGGATAACAAAAGGAACAAAATACACAAGGGAGTAAAACAATGATTTAAATAATTTGGAAAGTGTATATTATAACTTGTATCGAGATTTCCCCCCAAAGGCTGATGTAGTCATAAGTGGGGTTTTTGGAGGTGGCTGTATCTAGGGTGTGTGATGTTGGGATAAAGGATGTGACACTGGGATTAAGGGTACTCCACCTTCGGTGTGGACGTCACCACTCAAAGGGGGGCTGGCCTGGATGAAATATAAAGGCAGGTTTCATTGCTGCTGCTTGCTACCTTCATTGCTTTGCTTCCTTCTGCATGCCATGAACTACTTCTCTTCTGTTATGCTCCTCTGCCATGCCACTCTACCTTACAGTAAGCTGATTATGAGCTGAAACCACTACAAACTGAAGCAAAATAAGCCTTTCCATCTTTAACATTTGGTTTGAATATTTTACCACAGCAACTACAAAAGTAACTAAGATTTTGGTACTGTGAGTGAGGCGGTTGCTGTGACTGTACCTGATCATTCATTCAGATGCTTTAAGGTGTACTTGACTGGAGATTCTTGTCAGAGTTAAAAAAAAAAAAACAGAAGTCAGATAGAAATGATTCTGGTAAACACCAGGTTCAGACTTGTGTGGGGAAGGACTGCATTTGCTGGTGAACTCCAGATGATGTGTTTTATGAACTGGTAGAAAGTTTTTCTGCATTTTGTTCATGTTCAGAAATTTTGCCTGAGACTAATTAATCTTGCAGAAAAAAAAATTCAAGGCAGTATAATGTTGAGCCAGGGGCATGGTTACTGTTGTGGGCGTTTAGTCAGATCTATTTTGAGATTTAGGAGAAGAGAGCCCAGAAGAATGATTTAAAATGTTGTGAGTTTGGCCAGAAAGGAGGCTTTGATAGAGTTGGAGAATGCAGAGATGGAGCAGAAGAAAATTTGGCTGCTGAGAAGGAAGAGGACTAGAAAAAATGGCCTGAAGACATCACAAGAAACAGCAGGACCTCATCCTTTGCAACCTCAAAATTGCAAAGGTAAAAGACTTTGTTTTGTGAAGAAAATCCCAGAGCACCATGTTCCAGAATAGCACAAATCTAGGGAATTTGTTCTTTGGGATTTGGTTTACAGACACTCAACCCCTACAGCCAAGAAAGAAAGAAGTCTGGCTCCTACTCCACCTGGCAGCAGACCTTGGCATTATCCACATGGTGCTGGCTTTAGTTGCATGCAGAATACAAGAGTTGTGAATTTTGGAAGGTTTCCATCCAGACTTTAGAAGGCCTAGCAGGTCAGGCAGTGTGCCCCAGAGAGGGCAGAAATGCAGCAGGTAAAGATCTGGCTGAAGAGGTTTCAGTTAGAGACAAGGACTGAACTGGCTGTTGGACTCCAGACTATGTGTTATCTTCTGACAAAATTTTTCTTCGCATTTTGCTGATGTCCAGAGACTTTGCCTAATATTTAGTTTAAATATAATATAGTTGATACTCAGCTAACTGGACTCCCTGAACTGACAACAAGAGGATCTAGAAAAAATGAAATCAGAAATAATTTTTCAGTTGACAACAGAAATTGTGTCCATAGTGCAAGACATGAGCAAAACATGAGCAGAGATAGATTAAAAAAAAATAGAGGAGCTGAGGAACATGAAGGAATTCCAGCATAGGAAAAGAATGGAATCTAGAAAACAGATGCAAAAAGATATCCAGGACATAAAAATCTCCATTGTTACTTTATGCAGCAGAAGAGCCAATGTGAGGACAGAATATCTGATATAGAAGATATGATTGAAATTGGTGACCAGTAAAAGAAAACATTTATTAAAAATAGTAAAGGACCATGAGAAATCAATCCAGCAGCTGATAGATGATGCACAGAAGAATAACAAAAGACTGATTAATGTCAATAAAGCAACAGGACAGAGTGTAAATGACATAAAAAAAACTGTTTATTGAAGTAATGGAAAAAAAACTTCCCAAGCAGGGGAAAAGAATTTCACTTACAGATAAGCAAGGCATGTAGGACACAAACTAACATTGATTAAAAAAAGCTATACCTAGATATATAATAGTTAAGATTCCAGAAACACAACAGAAGAACAAAGTTCTACAAACAGAGAAAAGGAACAAATCACATACAAAGGAAAGTAGATCAGAATCACAGCAGACTTCTTAAGAAAAACCCTTAAGGAAAGAAGATCCTGCAGTGAAGTGCTTCAAGCCTTAAAAGAAAAAAAAAACTAAAATGCAGATTGATGTATCCTGCAAAATGATCTTTCAAAATCGATGCAGAAGTAAGATACTTTTATGAAAAAGAGCATCTGAACAATTTCAAGAATAATAGACCAGCACTCCAAAAAATTTTATACAATATCCTAGGAAAAGACAATGAGGTTCACAACCTCAGGAAGCCCAGCAGAATGAATTGATCAGGAACAATAGAAATTAAATGCAAAAGTGGAGAATCCAACACAAATAAAAAGTTATGAGAAGGAAAAATCAATACATATCAGTTATAATCACGAATGCTAATGGTCTCAAGTCACCAACTAAAGTAAATAGACTGGCAGAATGTGGAAAGAAGCAAGATCCAAGAATATGTGCATACAAGAAATACACTTAATTAAAAAAACTCATAGACTGAAAATTAAAGGGAGGGAAACAATACTCCATATCACAGGAAACTGAAAAAAAGCAGGAGTAACTACCCTATTTGCAGTTCAAATGAGTTTCAAAGCAACACTAATTAAGAAGGACAAGGAGGACACTACATACTTGTAAAGTGAAGAATCCAAGAGGAGGATATGACAATCATAAATGTATATGCACCAAATACTAATGCACACAAATATATACAAAAAGTACTAATGGACATGAACAACCAAAATAACACTGATACAATAGTAGTGGGAGAGCTCAATATCTCACTGTCACAAATAGCTCAATTAGACAAAAAATAAACTACAAAATACTAGAAAACAATCAAACTCTTGAACAAATGGACTTAATAGTTGTCTAGATAGTGTTCCACACCAAAAAATCAGAATTCACATTCTTTTCAGCTGCACATAGTTCCTTCTCCAAAATAGACCATATACTAGCTCATAGAACATGTTTATTGAAAATATCCCCTGTATATTATTAGACCATAGTGTGATGAAATTGGAGATCAATAGAAAATGAGGGTCTGGGGATTTAGCTCAGTGGTTTGGAAAAGTTTGGGTCCTGTTGGTTTCACTGCTGAATTCTACAAGACATTAAGAGAACTTTTGAGAATTCTGTTTAAGTTATTCAGTGAAATTTAAAGGGAAGCATTGCTACCAAATTCATTCCTGGAAGCAAGCATCACCCTTATCCTCAAAGCAGAGAAAGAACCAACCAAAAAAGAGAGCCATGGGCCAATTTTACTAATGAACACAGATGCAAAAATCCTTAATAAGATATTGACAAATAGAATGCAGAGGATCATCAAGAGGATCATACACCCTGATCAAGTGGGATTCATCCCAGGAATGCAAGGATGATTCAACATCCATAAATCAATAAGTGTAATACACTGTATTAATATAGCAAAGGACAAAAAAATGTGATCATCTCAATAGATGCAGAAAAAGCATTTGACAAAATCCAACACACATTTAAGATAAAAACCCAACAGAAGGGCTGTGGATTCAGCTCAGTGGTTACACCACCTGCCTCACAAACACAAGGACCTGAATTCAATCCCCAGTACAAAAAAAAAAAAAAAAAAACCTACAGAAAATTCAAATAGACCATCTCTACTTCAACCTGATAAAAGCCATCTATGAAAAACCAACAGCCAATGTCATACTAAATGTTCAAACACTGAAATCCTTCATGCTAAAATCGGGAACAAGACAAGGATGCTGGCTATCACCACTCTTGTTCAATACAGTTTTGGAAACATTAGCCAAAGCAATTATACAAGAGAAAGAAATAAAAGGAATAAAGTTAGGAAAAGAAGAAGTCAAATTGTCATTATTTGCAGAAGACATGATACTCTATATAGAAGACCCCTCAAACTCCTTTATAAGTCTTCTAGATTTAATAACCAATTTCAGTAGAGGAGCTGGATACAAAGTAAACACAAAAATCACTAACTTCCCTGTGCGTGAACAGATTCACTGAAGGAGGAACTGGAGAAACAACTACCTTCACAATAACATCCCCCAAAATGAAATACCTAGTAATGAGCTTAACAACAACAACAACAACAACAAAAATCAAAGACTTCTACTCTGAAAGCTATAGCACTCTGAAAAAAGAGATTGAAGAGGATATTAGAAAATGGAAAGATTTCTTGCTCCTGGGTAGGATGAACCAATATAGTGAAAATGGCAATACTTCCAAAACTGCTCTATAGAGTCAGTGCAATCCCAATTGAAATTCCAACAGCATACTTCACAAAAATTGAGATAAATGTCATTTGGAACAATAAGAGCAATAAGTGACCTAGAATAGCAAAAGTAATTCTAGGCAACAGGACAAGGTAGTGGGTATAACAATCTCCAACTTGAAACTATACTCCAAAGATACTGTGATTAAAAACAGCATGGTACTGGAAAAGAAACAGATCTGAGGACCAGTGGAACAGATTACAAGGTGCAAAAACAACACCAGACAGTCAGCCCCCTCATCTTCAGCAAATGAGTCAAACACCGTCAATGGAGGAAATATAGCCTCTTTAATAAATGGTCCTGGAAAAACTGGGTTTCAACTTGCCAAAGATTACAACCAGACCTGTATCTCTCATGATGCACTAAACTATAATTGGAAAGGACTAAAGATCTAAATATTATGACAGAAACACTAATTTGGCTGGAAGAGAGATTAGGTAGAATTCTTGAAGACACTGGCATAAGAAAAGATTTGAACAAAACCTCTGTTTCAGGTAAACTAGCACAAAATAATCCTCAAGTGGCGTCTCTTCTTATTAAAAAGATTCTGGACAGCAAGAGAAACAACCAACAGTGTGAAGAGACAACCCATAGAGGGCAAAAAAAAAAAAAAAATTCACCAGCTCTTTCTCAGACAAAGGTCTACTATCTAGAATATTTAAAAAACTTTTAAAAAATCACACAGCCAAGTATTACGATACAATTAAAAAGTGGGCATCTGAAATGAACAGACATTTCTCAAAGAAGTAGGAATAGCAAATAAACATATGAAAACATGTTTAACATCACTGGTCATTTGAAAGATGCAAAGGAAAACAATGCTGGGATTCCACCTCACCCCAGAAAGAATGGCTGCTATCAAGCTATAAACCAATAACAAATGCTGTCAGAGTGGTAGGGAAAGAGGAACCCTTCTGCACATTTCATTGGAGTGCAGTGTGGTGCAAGCACTGTGGAAATTAATACATAGGCAACTTAAAAAACTAGGATCAGAGGTCCTGTTTGACCCAGGTATTACCCTACTGTGTATCTTCCCAAAAGAATTAAAAGATTCATACCACAGTGATATATGTGCATCCACTTTAATAGCAGCGCAAGTTGTAATAGCTAAATCTTGGAAACAGCTCAATTGACCATCAGCTGGAAAATGGATAAAGAAGGTGCGGGGTTTTTTAAAAAATAAAATGGAGTACTAGTCATCCATAAAGAATGACCAATTAGAGATGATTATAGCTAAATGGATGCACATTGAGTTGATACTTTTAAATGAAATGAATAGGACACACGTGTAAATATCAAATAGTTTTACTGGTGTGAGAAAGGGAAAATGTAAGTAAGGATCTAAAGGAATAATAGATAATATGAAATAGAAAGTAAATGTTCAAATGGGAAGGGAAAGGGCAATGGGTTTGGGGAAGGAAACAAGGGAATGGAATTAATATGAAAAAAGGAAAAACTGGAAATGAAGTCTGCAAATAGGGAGGAGTGGAAGGGGTTAAAGGGGGCAGAGAAATGGAGAAAAACAACAATCAAGATAGATTATGTGAAGGTACAATTTAAAATGATCAATGTCATTATATTGTATAACTAAAATGTATCAATGAAATTATTTTTAAAATCTAAAAAGAAATCAGCCAATACCAAATGCTGGCAGGCATTTGGGGAAAAGGGAACCCTTCTGCTATTTTGGCAGCAGTGTAGACTCATGCAACCACTGAGATTCCTAAAAAAAAAAACTACTATTAGAGGTCCCACTTGACCCAGCTATTCTTCTGCTGGGTATCTTTCCAAAAGAATTAAGAGAATCGAAGCACTATGACATATGCACACTCATGCTTATAGCAGCCCAGTTTGTAGTACCTTAATTTTGAAAACAGCCAAATTGCCCATCAACTGGAGGCTGTATAAAGAAGATTGTGTGTGTGTGTGTGTGTGTGTGTGTGTGTGATTTATTAAAAATTTTCATTGGTTTTTGGTACATTTTAAGTATACAATATAGTTACATTCATCATTGGAATATTAAATCCTTATATGATGTATCTTAGTGTTATTTTTTCCCCAATCCCCTGAGCTCCCTTCACCCCCTCCACTCTTCTCTATTTACAAATATTTTATTTCTATTCTTTCTTTTATCTTCTTTCCTTTCCCCTACCCCTTCCACTTCCCCTACTACTTTAGACCTTTTCTTCCTATTTCACATTATCAATTATATATTTTGATTCTTATGTGCACTTTTAGTTATTCACTCCAGAGAAACTATTTGATATTTATACATGTTTGTCATATTTATTTCACTTAAGAGTATGGAGTCAATGTGCATCCATTTAGCTATAAATGTCTCTAGTTTCTCATTCTTTATGCCTAAGTAGTAGTCCATTTTATTAAAAAGTCACATCTTTTCAATCCAGTATCCAGTTGTTGGGCAATTGGGCTGTTTCCAAGCTTTAGCTATTTTACAAACTGTGCTGCTATAAACAGGTGTGCATATATTGCTATGGTGTGATTCTTTTGGGAAAATACCAAGCAGATGAATAGCTGGGTCAGATGGGATCTCTAATCCTAGTATTTGAGGTATCTCCCTACTGACTTCCACAGTGATTGCACCAGTCTGCACTCCCACCAACAATAAAGAAGTGTTCATTTCTCCACACAACCCCACCAGCATTTGGTATTGGCTGATTTCTTTTTTTTTCTTTCTTTTTTGTACTGGGGATCAAACTTGGGATCTTGTGCTTGTGAAGCAGGTGGTGGAACCACAGAGCTAAATCCCAGAACCATTGATTGGTCTTGATAGCAGCCATTCTTTCTGGGGTGAGGTGGAATCTTGGTGTTCTCATCTGCATCTCTTGAATGACCAGTGATGTTGCACATTTTTTCATTTGTTTATTTGCTGCTTTTCTACTTTGTCCAAGACATGTTTGCTCATTTCAGATGCCCATTTTTCATTGGGTCTTTATATTGGGGGAATCTGATATTTTTAAATTCTTTATATATTCGAGTTAGTAGACCTTTGTCTGAGGAACAGCTGGTAATTTTTTTTCCCACATTGCAGGTTGTCTCTTAGCTCTTTTGGTGATTTGTCTTGCGAAGTACAAGCTTTTTAATAAGATGGGATACCAGTTGTTGATTCTTTTCTTTTAATTGAGTTTATTGGTACATTTAGGGATACAATACAGTTACATTCATTTTTGGGATCTTGTACCTTTACATGACAGGTCTTGGTTCTCATTTTTTCCCCCTTGTCCCTGCCCTCCATTCACCCTGTCCTCAACTCCCCATTTACATTTTATTACCATTTTTTTCATTTTCTCATATTTTTCTTTTCCTTTATTAATTTTCCCCACCCCAGTTGTTGATTCTTTATGCTAGTTCCTGTTCTACTGAGGGTTTGTTCATCAAGTCTTTTCCTATGCCAATGTCTTCAAGAGTTCTGCCTAACTTATTCCAGCAAGTTGAGCATTTCTGTTTTAATATTTAGATCTTTAATCCACTTGGATTTTAGTTGAGTGCATGGTAAAAGATAGGGGTGTATTTTTAATTTTTGGAGGTTGAAATCCAGTTTTTCCAACACCATTTATTAAAGAAGGTATCTTTCCTCCAGTGAGGATGGTTGGTTCCTTCATTAAAGATGAGGTAGCTGAGTAGGTCTGGAGTTGTTTCTGCATCTTCTAATCTATTACATTGATCCTTGAGTCTGTTTGTTTGCTACTACTGTGCTGTTTTTATCACAGTTGCTTTGTATTATAGTTTCAAGTTGGAATGTTATAACCCCTGTCATGTCTTTATTGCTTAGAATTGCCTTTCCTATTATAGGTCTTTTCTGATTCCAAATGAAGTTTTTGGATTTATTTCTCTAGTTCTGTGAAATATACTGTTGCATTTTCAGTCAGGATTACATTGAATCTATATAGCAGTTTTGGAAGTATGTCCATTTTTACTGTATTGGTTCTTCCTACTCAGTAACAGGGAATGTCTTTCCATTTTCTTATAGAAGATATTGTTTATAAAGTGGAGTACTACTCAGGCATAAAGAATGAGGAATTACAGATATTTATATTTAATGGATGCACACTGATGCCATAATCTTAAGTGAAATAAATAAGACACATATGTGTAAATAGGAAATAGTTTCTATGATGTGAATAACTAAGAGTGTAAATAAGAATAAAAATGTATAATTGATGGGCCAGGGATTTAGCTCAGCCATTTTGTGGCCTGCCTTTCAAGTGCAAAGACCCAAGTTTGATCCCCAGTACCCTCCCCCCAAAAAAGGAATAATTGATACTGTGAAATAGTAAGAAAAGTTCCAGTGTGGAAGGGGAAGTGGAAGGTATAGGGAAAAGTAAAAAAAGGGAAAGTGATAAATATAAGAAAAATAAGAAATGAAAACAACGTCTTTGTAAATAGGGTGGAGTGGAGGGCTTGATAGGAGGACAGGGGATTGGGGAAAAATAATGAGCAAGGTATATCATGTAAAGTTTCAAATTCCCAATGTTGAATTTCATCATATTGTGTACTTAAAATGTGCCTATAATCTTAATGAATTAAAAAAACAGCAAGGAGGTCAACAGAATGATATAAAATTTTGAGTTTGGCCAGGAAAATGCCCTGGTAAATTTGTGGACTACAAATATAGAGAAGAGAAGTTGGTTGCAGAGATGGCACAAGACAATAGAAAAGATGGCCTAAGGATGTCACAAGAACCAGCAAGACTCCATCCTTTTCAGCCTCAAAATTGCAGAGGTGAAAGACTTTACTTTGAGACTAGAGCCCCAGAGCTCCATGTTCCAGAATGGTGGCAAGCCTAGAGAATTTGTTCCTGGCGACTAGGATCACAGCACTCAGAAACCGAGACACTCAACTCCTACAGCAAAGAAAGAAGGAATCCTGGCTACTACTGTCCAGCTGGCAGCAGACTTTTGCATGATCCATTTGATGCTGGTTTTAGGTGCACACAATATGCAAGAGTTACAGGGTCAGGAAAGCTTCCACCCAGCTTTCCAAATGCCCATGAGGCCAGGCAGTCTGCTCCTGTGAGGGTAGTTTGTGAATGTGAGTATGAAGCCAAAGATGCAGTGGATACCCCAGAGTGTTGGAGATGCCAGAAGCATGAGTCATTTGAGGAAATCTGAAAGAAATGAGCAAAGCCAGCCCAAGAGTGAAACAATGGGAGTTACAACCACTTGTAGTGTTGTAGGGATGGAATCACACAAGCTCATTGGAGTTCATATGTTTCCACAGACTGCTTTGGATACTGAAATTGAAACTGTAAGGCTTAATGTGTGCCCTGCTGGATTTAGGTCTTGCCTTTTTCCCATTTCTTTCTATCCTTTTTTTTTTGGTACCTTTATGAATGCAAATGTCTATCTTGTGCCTGTGTATTATTGGAAATGTTTAACTTTCTTTTCATTTGTACAGGGGATCTAAGCTAAGAGTTTGCCTTAAATCTCAGAAGAGACTTTGGACTTGGGACTTTTCAGCAATACTGAAACTGTTAGGACTTTTTCAACTCTTGGAGAAGGACTAAATGCCTTTTTCATAGAGAGATGTGCATGCATCACTGGGGGTCTAGGGGTGGAATGTTATGGCTTATATTTAGATGCCCCCCAAAGCTTCTTGTAGACATGGGTAATGTTTTTATAAGTTGGCCAGATCTATGGTATGTGATGCTGGGGATAAAAGTACTCTACCTTGGTGTGGGTGGCACTGCCCAAAGGATGGGTAGCCTGGATGAATATAAAGGCAGGGTTGGTTACTACTGCTTGCTACTTCACTGCTTTGCTGCTTTTTTGCTGGGTATGAACTGTTTCTTCTCTGTGATGCCTCCCTGCATTGGTAACAGCAGACTATGGATTTAAACCTATACAGAAATTGAGCCAAAATAAACCTTTCTTCTTTTAACTTTGGGTGTTGGATATTTTTCCTCAGCAATGAGAAAAGTAATTAAGATATTGTATAATTAATCCCTAACATGAGTTGACTTTTGTTAGGGATATTTAAAATAGTCATGTAATTGCTTATTAAATACATTTCCTTTTATGATAGGTATTTTATAATTTATATGTAAAAATTGCTTTGATCACATATAGCTAATATTTTTCAGAGTAAATGCATTTTCTAAATAGGTTTAACATTTTACTTAACAATTGAATAAAGTATAACGCATGCACATTTACTCAACTTTTCCTACATGCAACTGGCACACACTAAGCACTTAATAAATGCCTGGCAATTTGTTCCGTTGTTATTGTGCCTTAGAAATGAAAAATTACATAGTTTATTAAAACTTTTGGGTTCTTCCAAAGAATTAAAAGAATCATATCACAGTGATATATGCACACCTATGTTTATAGTGGCACAATTTGTAATAGCTAAAACTTGGAAACAGCCCATTTGCCCATCAGTTGGATAAAGATGATGTGGTTTTTCTAGAAAATGGAATGCTACTCAGCCATAAAGAATGAGAAATTAGATTCATTCATAGAAAAATGGATACATATTGAGGATATACTCCCAAGTGAAATAAATGTCTCACATGTGCAAACACCGAATATTATCTCTGGTGTGAATAAACTATAATAGTACATAAGATCCTAATGAGATAATTGACAATGTAAAATGGGAAGTAAAGGGCTAAGGGTGTAGGGAAAGTGGGAAGGGTAGTGGAAAGATAATAAGGGAAAGGAAAAAATAGGAGAAAATGAATAAGTTGAAATAAAATGTTTGTAAATGGGGAGGGTAGGAGGGGGTGAATGGAGGGCAGGAACAAGGGGAAAAAATGAGAACCAAGACCTGTCATGTAAAGGAACAAGATCCCAATGATGAGTGTAACTGTACTGTATACCTAAAATATATGAATAAACTCAATGATGAAAAAAAACTTTTGAGTTCAATACCCTCTAATGAAGAGTCCACTCATTTAGTTGTAATTTCCCAAGGTATATCTCAACATCATAACGCATGGACATATGACTCTTATGCTAACTATTCTTTAATTTCCTAAGTCATATCTATACCCAAATTATACTATTTCTTATAGAAAATAAAAAAGAGAAACCCCCCTATCATACATGCTAGAAGATCTTGATTTTAAAACTCTAATAGCTGACTGAATACCAGAGTTCACTTTCCTTAAGCCCCAAGTTGCATTTATTGTATGCCCATGACATCCTGGAAAGAGCTGACTTTATACAATTACATTGAAAAATTTAAATAAATGTATTGAACTTGAATGAATGGCTAGAATATTTCAGGGCATCCCATAACAAATGAGAGTTTCTAATTAGTGTTTGGCATCAAAGAATTTTTAAATGGTAAATCTCAGATAGTGGGTGAGTCTCAGGCAATTCCTATGGAGACAATAGATATTACTTGAATACCAGTAATACCCTAGAGCTTCGTCCTGATTAGTAATGAAACAGCCATCTGCCAAATGGAGGAAGTAAAGTGGCACTAATCAGGAAAACTACTTCTGAACTAATCATCCTCTGCTTAATGAAAAACTAAAGCACCACAATTCTGCTCAAGACTTTAAATGCACAGCCTGGAGTGAAAATGCACACTGAAGACTTAACAACATGAAATATAAGTATATTGCAATATAGTTTTTGACAGTTTTTAGAGTGAGAAATTTATCCCTCATTACATGTAGCTCAAATAAGACTTAGATAGTTACATATCTCAAAAAAAGGAATATAAATTTAGTACATAGTATTGACAATTTATGCTTTCACTCATATTTATAATCCAAACCTACCTGGTAATACAATGAAATGATCTCAGATGGTCTTATTTAGTAAGCAGCTTTGCAATGAAAAAGTTACAACATTGGAAAACCCAGGAGTCTTAGACTGATAAATACTTTTCCCATTATTTATCCTAAGAAAAATTTCAACTGAAAAATAATAAAACAATAAGTCCAATTTCATGTCAAGAAAAAATATTTGGAGCTGGCAAACTAAAAACTCACAGAGAAATGTATAGGTAATCCACATAACAGGTCAATGCATTAGCCAACATTTAATTAAATTAGTTTCAAAGGTGTCAGTGCATTTTTGAAAGGGAGCAAAAGTGTTATTTATTTTGCCAGTTGGAATTTATCAGTCTGGGCTTTGTCTCACCCTCTACTGTCATTATAAATTCTCTTTTCATGCATTTGCCTCCATGATTTTATAAGTGACAAATATCAACATTTTTTTTTGTCATTTAACCCATCTTATCTTTCTCCACAGGCTTGCTTCTATCGGGGTATGCATGCACATATATCTATATCATGTAGTTAAGAACATCAGAATGTATATTGAATGAAATACTTGCAGTAACTAGCATTTTCAATGGTCTTGAGTTGACAGCCACAGGGCTCTGGAAACAAATTATATTTTCATTTCTCCAGAAATGCTGACCATTGACAGGAGTGGCATTATTTCTGAAATATATTTCACCCAAATCAAGAAAATCAATATTAAAATGGCTGATTTTTGTCATATATCATGAGTTCTCCTCAGTCTGCCCATTCTTTTTTCCTATATGTGGAAATATTTTCAAAAGATTATTAGTGTATATGAAGTCTATGTATGTCCATCCCAAAAGGAAAACTAGTTGACTCTGTATAAGAAAATCATAAATATGTTTTATTACATTGAAATGGTGTAAAATCATGCAAAGGAAAAAACAGAATATTTTCCAATATAATTTCAAAAACCTTTCACTTAAACCATTTTCCATTAAGAAATTGTGAATATTTTACTCATCTTATAAATCTGGTACCTAGTGCACTTACATATAAAAATAAAACATTTTCTATCTTCATACCTATGTGTGAAACAGTTTCTCAGTTTTTCTAAGGAATTCCTTTAGTGGTGATGTATTCATAGTAAAGGAAGTCTGTGTTATTTTCTATCACAATCCCTTCAATAAGTAATTACTGTACTTTTCATTGTAACAGTAACTTCTAAAATAAAAGCATTTTCAAAGCAAATATACTCTAACCATGGAATAACTTGGACAATTAATAAAGGTCACTTAGCAAAAACAAAAACAAACAAAAAACAAACAAAACAAGCAAAAAATAACCACCACCACCATCAACAACAAAACCTATTTCAGAACTAATCAACATTTGGAATTTCGGCTTGAAAACTCTAGGTGTGTAATTTTCAACCACATGATATCATCTAATTTTAAAGGGGAAAAATCCAATCCAAGAAATTAAAAACTATTCAAATACAAACCCAGCACGTAAAGAAGCATATAGACTTGCTTTAATTCATCTTTTAAAGCATTCAATTCTAACAACGCTCTTGTTAAGCAGATTCCAGCAGTATGCTTGCTGTGAAACTCAGTTGGTCCTATTTAATCAAGCTTCAGAGAACTACTAAATTACATAGCACGTAAGTATATATAAAGTGAATTTGAAAGTGATTGAAATCAACAGGATCTACCATTCCCACAGAAAGGCAAATCATAAATTTGTATTGGAATCAGAGAATGCAAACAAAATATGTATTTTGAAAATCACCTTTTGTTCAACACATGCTGAAGTGTCATCCTTTTGTAACATTTGCAGTAGTAGTACTTTCTCATTAGTACTAAAGAAGAAAGAAACAGTGAAGAAGAGTATAGTAGAGAAAAAAATGAGATAAGAAGAAAGAAGAAAGGAGAGGAGAGGAATGATTGTATATCTTTCAAAGCATAGCAGGTAAGAGACTACTGTACAAATTTACATTGTAGCACCATAACAAGCTATGATCTATGTATGTGAGTCTGTGCGTGTTTCAATTAATTGTATACCAATCCAATAATGGGCACATTTAACCCCACTGTTTGGCTATCACACTTGCACTGCTGTATAACACCTTGAACCAATGTAGATAGGCAATATTTTAATCAAAAGCTAAATTACAATATGCCATTACAATAAATTCCTATCACAATTTTCACATATTAATGTCCTAGTAATATCAGCGTATACATCTAAGAATAATTAAAGTTTATGAACTTCTATGTTCAAAGTTTTCTGAAGATTTTTCATCTTAATAAGTGACAGTATGCTTCTTCAGTGTAGGAGAAAACAGCAGGATTTTAACTTGATAGCTCATTGTTTTATAGTCTATAAAAATGGGCTGTCAGTCAAATGAAGGGAATATATGAATGCAATGCTTTTTGGTATTAGCAAAAAGGTAGAATAGTTCTATCCTTATAATTTAGCAAAAATCTTCATGAAATTATGACATATGACCCCACGTTCAATTTCAGAATATTAGATTCAGAATCTTGGAGTAGAAAGAGCTGAAAAAATCATTCTCATTCCAATGTTGAAGAAATTTCTTTTCTTCCAAACTGTTTATTGCACATTCTCCCTATATGGAAATTTAATTTTTTCTCCCATATGAAATAATTTAGTATACTAAAGAATTTATAATAAAAAAGGCTGAATGCGTAACTCTTATCCTTAATCATTGTCCACCAGTAGATGTGAGCACAGCACCCACTCAGATTATTGGGAATACAAATATCAGCATTCCAGCCAAACTTTTATAGGACTAAAACATCAACATGTTTTTGTAATGTAGTAGGGCATATTTTATTGGAAAGAGACTATATACATAAAAAATTCCCTTCTATATTTATAGATTATATACAAAATTTGAGAAGAAAACTTTTCTAAGAATATGTTGCTAAGATTTCTGTGCCTTCCAAGTTGTGGTCTCATTATTCTGTTTTACAAAAATACCAAAAGATTTGGATTCCACTCAGCATTTGGTATCTCCTTGTTTAAAGTGCTCCATGGCATTACTATGCTCAGAAAAAAACATTAATTGAGGGCAACTTTGGGAGATACATCAATGTAGAAAAATGGTCAAATTAGAGAAAATCACTCATGCTGACTAATTTGCTATATAATTGCAATAAACTGAAGCTGTCAACAATCTTTGGGAGTGAATCTTTCCAATTAACACAGTTTTCTACATAGTTGAAGTTTACTTCTTAGCCATAAAATATCCTGGAAACCAAAGTAATCTTCATTTTGAACAAAGCTATTTTATATGTAGATAAACAAGTTTAAAACCCAATTAATAGGTATCTTCCTTTTCTTGTTCCAGACAAGTTAAAATTTAGTACTTTTGAAAAATTTCACTCCATAGTATTTTCCTCTTTGTCTTCCCTTTTCATGAGGTGTAGTCTCACTATGTAGTCGAGGCTGGCCTTAAACTGACAGCTATCCACCAACTTTATTCTCTCAAGTGCTGGGATTACAGGCATGTGCCACTATCCCTAGCTTCCCCCTATCTTTTTAAACAGAAATAAAGTTTTAATTAATATTTTTCTTTGTTAATGTTATGGTGAATTCGAAATATTATAGAGGGTATTAATACTGAAATATATTATTACAAAATAATATCCTTGGTGGACTGATTCCTTTTGTTCTAAATTACCAGCAATTGCTAAACTTTGTGTTTTTGTTTCTGAATATTATAGCTTTTATAAATTTTCTCCATCTCTATCACATTGTTAGGTGTCTGGATGTCAGTGTACTTATCTTTTTTAGGCCCACATCTTCTTTGTTATTTACTGAAGCTTTATTTTTTTCATTAAGTTTATTGCTACTATTTATGTATATAGTACGGTTACATTCATCTTTGGGAACTTGAACCTTTACATGTTGTACCTTTTTTCTTTGATTTTTTTCCATATCCCTGACCTCCCTTTACCCCATCCCACCCTTCCCTATTTTCAAAGACTTTGCATTTTTTCCTTTTCTTATATTTTTCCTTTTCCCCTCTTCCTTCTGCCACCCTTCCCACTTCCCCTACTCCTTTAGCCCTTTTCTTCCTCTATCACATTTTCAATTATACAACTTAAACTTTATTTACACTTTTACATTTTCCACACCAGAGAAACTATTTGGTATTTATACATGTGTGTCCTACTTATTTCTCTTAAGAGTAAGGCCTCAATATGCATCCATTTAGCTATAAATGTCTTTAGTTTTGGGTTATTTATGACTGAGTAGTGCTACATTTTATAGAAAAACCACATTATTTTTTCCAGCCTCCAGTTGACGGGCAATTGGGCTGTTTCCAAGCTTTAGCTATTAAAATCTGTGCAACCATAAATGTGGGTAAGCATACATCGCTGTGGTATGATTGTTTAATTCTTCTGGAAAGATAACAAGCAGAGGGATGTCTGGGTCAAAAGGGACCTCTAATCCTAGTTTTTTGAGATATCTCCCTATTGATTTCCTCAATGATTGCAGCAGTCTGCATTCCTACAAACAATGGAGGTTTCCTTTCTCCCCATAACCCCATCAGCATTTGGTATTGATTGACAGCAGCCATTCTTTCTGGAGTGAGGTGGAATCTCAGCATTGCTTTCATATGCATCTCTTGAATGACCAGGGATGTTTAACATTTTTTCATAAGTTTATTTGTTGTTTTTTACTTTTTTGTCTGAGAAGTGTTTGTTCATTGCAGATGCCCATTTTTGAATTGGGTCTTTATATTTGGGGGAGTCTGATTTTTTATTTCTTTATATATTCTAGATAGTAGGGCCAGGGATTTAACTCAGTGGTTCTGATTCCTATTTTGACAGGGCAAGGTCCTGAGTTTGATCCCAGGTTTAAAAAAAGGGGGGGGATAGTCAACATTTGACTGAGGAACAGCTGGTAAAAATTATTTTCCACATTGTAGGTTGACTTTTAGCTCTGTTAATGGTTTCTCTTGCAGTGCAGAAGTTTTAAAAAAGGTGAGATCCCAATTGCTGATTCTTTGAGCTAGTTCCAGTGCAACTGAGGATTTGTTCATAAAGAATTTTCCTCTGCCAAAATATTCAAGATTTCTAGCTAACTTATCATCCAGCAAGTTTAGTGTTCCTTTTTTAATATTTAGATCTTTAATCCACTTGGATTTTAGTTTAGTGCATGCTGAAAGATAAGGGTCTAGTTTTAATCTTTGGCAGGTTGAAATCCAGTTTTTCCAATACAATATATTGAAGAGGCTATCTTTCCTCCCTTGAGGATGGTTGGCTCCTTTGTCAAGAATGAAATAGCTGAGGGCCAGGGATTTAGCTCGTGGTTTAGCTGCCTGCCTTGCAAGTACAAGGACCCGAGTTTGATACCCAGAACCCCCCCAAAATGGGTAGTGATCATGTCTGGAGTTGTTTCTGCATCTTCTAATCTATTCCACTGATCCTCAGGTCTGTTTCTTTTACAGTACCATGCTGTTTTAATTACAGTGGCTTTGTAGTGTACTTTCAAATTGGGGATTGTGATAGCTGCTGTCATGTCTCTGTTGCCTAGAATGACTTCTGTTCTTCTAGTTCCAAATGAATTTTTCCATTGATTCCTCTAGTTCTGTAAAATGTACTATTGGGATTTTAATCAGGATTGCATTGAATATTTATACCAGTTTTGGAAGTTTGCCTTTTTTCACTATGTTTGTTCTTCCTACCCAGGAGCAAGGGATGTCTTTCCATTTTCTATCTTCTCATTTTCCTCTTCTATTTTTTCAGAGTATTGTAGTTCTCAATGAAGAGGTCTCTTGCTTTCTTCATTAGATTGATTCCTAGACATTTCACTTTTTGGATGCTAGTGTTAAAAGGATTATTTCCCTAATTTCTCTCTCAGTGATTCTGTTATTTGTGTACACGAAGACTATTTATTTTTGAGTGTTGGCCTTGCATCCAGTTACTCCACTGAATCTGTCAATTAAGTCTAAATGTCTTTTGGTGAAATTTTTTGGGTCTTCTATGTAGAGTATCATATCATCAGCAAATAATGAGAGTTTAATTTCTTCCTTTCCTATCTTTATTGCTTTTATTTCTTTCAGTTTTCTAATTGTTGTGGCTAATGTTTTGGGAACTTTATTAACAAGGAATGGTGAAAGTGGAAATTCTTGTCTTGTTCTTGATTTTAGCATGAAAGTTTTCAGTTTTTGAAGATTTAGTATGATGTCGGCTGTTTGTTTTCATATATCTCCTTTATCAAGTTGAGATAGAGACCATCTATTCCAGTTTTCTGCAGAGTTTTTATCATGCATGGTTGTTGAATTTTATTGAATGCTTTTTCTGTCTGGAGTTGATTCTGCATATTCTATTCTGTCCCACTTGTCCTTAGGTCAGTTTCTTTTCCAGTACCATGCTGTTTTTTTAAAATCACTGTAGCTTTGTAGTATAGTTTCAAGTTGGGGGTTGTGATATTCATTTGTTTTTAATATTGATACCTTCCTTGTTTTAAATTCTGGGTTACTACTTCTATTTTTACATTTTAATCCTCTAATGACTCAGAGACACTCTCATATTTATAAGAGCAGGAAGGACCACTGATTAGATCAGTCACAACACCTTAGCCCAAGTGATACAATCAGCACACAATAGAATCAAACACGGCTTAGAAAATGAAAATTTGTGACAGTTAATATCTGTCACCTTTAACTGTGTGAATTAAATAGAAGTTGAGCACCAGCCCCAAATATGTTTATAATGTATAAACTCTTCAATATAGCAGCATTACCCTTCTGGATAGGGAATTACAAGGAGTTTGGGGGAGAGGGATAGATGGGTAAAAGGATATAGGAATGTTAGAAGTGAGGCCAGAAGACACAGGAAGATCACAGAAACTCTAAGAAAATGTTGAAGACAAGAGGAAAAGACAGAATGAAAGAACAAAGACAAGAATATAACCTGACAGCAATAGAGAAGCTAGAAACTGTACTCACTTTGCTTTGAAACTAATGACAATTGAGAGAAGTAAAAAGAGAGCAGAAAAGAAAAAGAAGAAGAAATCCAAATTAGGGCAGGAACAGGTGCAAAAAGGGAGATGAACAACATGGGAGAGTGAGGGTGTGTGAGAAAAAGAAAAAGGAAGAATTTGAAAAGAATAGTAAAAAATAAAAATTAATAATTAAAAATAAGGGGAAAATTAAAAAATAATAATGTAAAAAATAAAAATTAAAGAGGGGCCTCCCTTCAGGATATGTCTCCACTGTCACAATAGACGTAGGCAGCAGTGTGCAGATCTAAGATAATTAGTCTCAGTAAGCCAGCAGGAGACCCCTGAGATTCAAGCCGATTTCTGGCTGCAAGACCCAAGTTGAGCTCCCTGATCTCTTTCAGGGTTTAACTCTGCAAGGTTCTACTGCAGTTTTTCCGGAGCATAATTCAGATTCCAATAGGAGGTAGTGATCCCTTCAACTTACCAAACATGGTGGTCTGGTGTGTCTTTATTGTAGACTCTCTTCACTTTTCCAGTTGGCTTCAGTTTTCATGAAGGAGCCTAAAAGAGGCCCTCTTTCTGTTGTTCACTTCTGCTCTATCTTCTGGAGCTCAGGACACTGGCCTTTATGACGCTCTGTGCCTCTGTGGTGTAGATCCTGGTACTGGCACAAACAAGAGTCCAGAAGTTGTGTCGGGGATGGGAGGCACTGGGGTAGTGCTGCAGGGTCACCCATCAGGCTCCACTCCTCACCAGTCTGTACTGCTGTGTAGGTGTAGAGTGGTGTGTGTGGGTTTAGAAGCTCTGTTCATCCTCATTCCATGATGCTTGGGTCCCCAGGGCCTACTGAGGACTTAAAGACCCTACATTCAACCTCCTTGGGAATTTTTGAGAAATTGGAATCATGGAATTTTAATAATCTTATATGTTGCTCAAATACACTTATTTCTTACCTTTATGTTTCCAAATGCTATTTTAAAGAGGTATGGTTACTGAATTGCAAAGACCTATTAAATAGAGATAAAAGCAAATAATTCTATCTATACTTGTCTAGGAGGCACATCCACTTAAAAGTGTCTGTCTACTTCTTAGCCAACGTATGTATAGTAGATATGGGAAAAAGGGTTTTTGCAATATGAGTATTTTTAAGCAATTTTATAAATACAGTCAACAAGTTTTCATGGGTAGTTTATCTATTATATTGATAACTCAGTGGTGCTCATTATACTCTGTAGTAAATGATATATTTCTACTCAGAAAAAAATATTTGAAGCAAGTGGTGGATTTATCTTCTTAAAATTGATAAAGATAAAATCACCTTGAAAGAGTAATGAAATTGCAGGTGTCAAAATGTTTAGTTAGACATTTTCTTGCACACAGCCATGTTAGAGTAACTCATGTTTTTGTGCGATTGTACTGGTTTAGGATTATGTACTGAAAATATGTACTAATGAAAAATAAAAACTGAAAAAAATCAATAAAGAAAAAAGACAGACTGGAGACTGGGGCTCTCATTCTGATTCTGTCCCAAATATGCTGTACAGCCTTAAGAAAGTAAGGCAATATCCATATGCTGTGTTCTCTTAGTCAAATGTAATTTAGAGGATAATTGTGAGGTTAATATGAGGTTTATGTAGAAGTCCTTTTGTTAAAAGTTACAATCGTTGTACAAATATAAAGTATTATTTTCACCCTCACATCAATTGAATAGGAGAAAAAACATCATATTAATTAATAAATATTGAAATTACAAATGATCTATGGGTTCTTCTTATTTCAAACCTGGAGAAACTGAGATCTAGAAATTAGAATTCATTTACCTACCATAACATAGTTAATGATAAAGCATGGAGAAAAGAAACATGATGCTAATTCTGTGGCAGCTTTTGTATCTCTTTCACTTTTTAGTCAGGGGACACACCAAATGTAACTGTGAGCAAGGTCTTTAATTGTCTATTTTTAAAATTCCCATATGTTTCAGATAAGTGACTCAGTATATCATGTATTAGTAGCTCTTATACTTCCTAGACATGTGAGGGAAAATGAGGTAAGCAAGACTGATAAATATCACACCCCCATAAGGCTGTAGGTGTATAATGAGAAATGTAATACATTAGGAGTAGGAACCATGGGCTTTTAAGTACAAGTATCTTACTTCTACTGTGTGGACCTGCTCTGGCTCAATCATATGTAAAATATTTCCATTTATGTAAACTTTTGCTCTGCACATCCAATCTCAGGACTTGGTGGACCAGATAATACCCAGCTCATGATAGGCAATTCAGGTCACATGACAACCTGATATCCTATGGTAAGGTATTCACTGTGCACTAAGTCTCAGTACAAGGTGAAGAGCTGTTTCTGAAAGGGAGAGTAGTTTTCTCTAGATAGTGGCAGAGTCTTGTTCCAAACTCCTAAAAATCTCTAATGCAATTTACCTATGAGGGCCCGCCACAGAATACAAATAGCATTTCTACCTGCCATTGACAATTCAACTACAGTTGGATCTGCTGGATCATATGGCCCCGGTAGCATAGCAACCTGCATAGCACCTTGGAACTGCCACTTGACCTCTGCCACTCTGAGATTCCATATTGCCCTTAAGTTTTTAAATTGAGTAACCATGGGCCCCAGTGTAAGTTCTGGTATACAGAGAAGAACAATGAGAGGACTCTTCAGTGATGCTGGTACTCCTTTCATGAGTCTGTTTCTCAACATGTTAGGGAAGGGTACATTTTCTGCATCATCTCAGTGTTGTAGATTAGATTTGACAGGACAAATCCATGCACCATTAACATTTCTCTAACCCCCCAAATCCCCTCAACAGTAAAACATGGAATATCAGGCATCTCTAACTTATTGACAATGGGCTACCTTTTCATTCATACTTCTGACAACAAGCCAAATAAACTATTAATACCTTTCTTTACTACATGAGCTTCATGTACTTGTAGTAGTTCCTCCTTTTTGAACTAGCCTTCAGTAAACGGGCCTCAATTGTCTTCTGTATTGACTCCCCTGAGAGCCCATTCCTGTCTAACTGCCTATAATATATGTAACTAATTTAGCTGTATACAATAGCCTTCCTCTCTGAGCTGAGGAGGTGAGAAGCTGAGCTTCAAGCTGAGAAGGATCAATGTAGGAGAGACTGCAGCCAGGGACCCTCCACAGAGAGCTAACCTAATGAGCCTCAGATAGAAGTCATATTGTAGTTTAGCAGTTATGAAATTTCTTTTCAAGATCAATCTAGTTGATTCCAGTAAAAAGAGTTTAGCATATTAGTCATTGATTCCATGTGTATGATAACCCTGAGAGTGACAGCCTGTAGGAGAGATTAAAGAAATTTTCTACTAACTTAGAACATATATAATCAAAGTATGAGTGCTAGAATGAAAAGGCAGGGTGGGTAAAGAGCCAAGCATAGAAACTGTTCTTAAGGGAGTGAATTAGTGATTGTAACCAGCTTGTTTTAGACCCCTGTATTGATGGAGCTTATCTATAAGTCTGATATTCTGTCATAAATTTCTCTAGTTTTAGCTGTAAGAAGATAGTTTGTTGATTTTGAAGAGCCATTTTGGCTAAAGAATTTAAATATTTTTGTTGAGCTCTTATAGATTCTACCATAGATTTCCCAATGATCCATAATAACAGTCAACTACCAGTATAGCTGCAAACTGCCAGAAGGGGTCAGTGATTGGATAGCCTTTTTATATCTAGCTTTATTACTATGGTCTTAATTTAATATCTTTAGTTATATTTTTAGTAGTGGGTGTTAAATATAGAGTTAAAGTGAGACCTGTGTCAATCAAAATTAACCTCGTGCGCTATCGATGTCAGTTAAATTTCCTCAGGCATTACTTTGGAACCATGTAAAGAGCCTCTCAGTTCCTCTGTCATTGAAAACCATTGAGGTGGATCATGGCCTTGCTTGAGCATGTTGATTTCTGTGAAAGCATGGGAGAATTTTCTCCCCTGGTGACCTTTCTTTGGCAAACAACATTTGTTGATTCTTGTTCTCTGGGGTCCAGCAATCTTCCTTCTCAGGATGTTGGATGACTCACCAAAATTGTAGAATACTGTAGAAAAGGTCCTGGGTCCTCATTAACCTCAGAGGGTCAGGGACAAAATATTGGCTGTTCTCTTAGCCCAGTTATCTTTCTAGTTCTGGTCTCCAAACTTTAGTTGTTGAACACTCAGAAGAGATCAGTGGTATTAGTAGTGCAACAGGAACAGTGAGCTTAACTATTATAATTGTGTCTGGACATTAAGCACTTTTGAAATAGAGGGCTGTTATTTCTTATCAACTATGATTGTTCTAGTAGTTGAATTCCTGTAGAATGTTAACAGACAATAGTTACATAGTTTTAAAGAGAAAATTTGAGATCAAGAGCCACACATAGTATTTTAACATGGCAATCATAATGACATTATCTTTGTAACACACTTAAATGTCCATCTTAGCCTTTTAGTCAAACATCTCTATCTGATCACATGATATTAAATTACACAGAAAAGCACATTTTATCTTATTTGTCATTCTTTTATAGGATGCTATCTAAGGAGAATGTACCAGCCTATAAATGTATCTTAGAATTTTATAATGTTTACCTTCTAATTTTTAGTGTATGACATTGTTTGGAACATTTGGTTCCTGAGCACTCTTAAAAGTGACAAATAACATAAGTGTTGTACAAAAAAACTATTATTGAAATGGTGATCTCATGCTGACTTGACTTATGCCTCTTATCACAAGTAGCTGGAGTAGAAAAGAAAGGCAGATACCCAAGTCAAAAAAGGTTATTACAATAAATGGTACCTTAGAAGAGCTGTACACCCAGAAGGAATTAATGTATTTAGTACACTATGAAATTAGCAATGAAGAGTATCACAGCTATACTAAAACCATTGACCTTTAATTTAGTTTTGTACTGAGAGCACCTTTAATAAAACATTATTGTTTTATCCACAGAAAACTTAACCTTTTAGTGATGATCAATGCAAACATATCACAATATGTTTAGCAATGTTTATTGGAGTGAGACACCCATAAGGCTATAGAAATTATTGGGGTCCCCTTTGTGAACATAGGCTGGAGCAAAATATTTCCAAGTAGCTGCTCCTTTATTTACCAAGAGGAATCCTGTCTAGCAGTTTTCTTTCTCCATTTAATTATCTTAACAAATTTTAGATGACCATTGAGAACCAGATCATAACAATTACATTATTCTTGACTAAAGATTCCTGAGTTGTTATACACAGACAACAATATGTATTGCATTTGTAAAATCAGTCTTGACATCATTTTGTTCAGCCACATGGGTGGAAGCATATGTTTTACTCTAATAACATTTATCTACAAGCCAATTTAAATTACAGACAAATATTTTAAAAATCTAAAAAGTCAAAAAAAAAAGAAAAAAATTTGCTCAAATAAAACTGCTGTAAGACAGATTGGACAGAATAGATGGACAAACACACATATGACAACTTGTCTAGAAAGCCAGAGTGCACTCGTATATATTTGGCCAAGTCAAATCATAATAAACTTTTTATAGTTTTTAGGTTTGTGCTATAAATAAGACTAGTTAGAACTTTTGTAGGTCAATTAACAGATTTCTTGTAATAAGAATCACGAATTGTGCCAAGGCCTCCTCTGCTGTGCTGAGGGTTCCAGCCGGCGAGGAGCAGAAGCTGCTGTGAAGAGCAAACTCCATTGCGACCAAGCTCCAGCAGGCCCTGCAGCCACAGTGAGCCTTGGCAGGGGTACACCCAGCAGATCCTGCAGCCTCACACCAGTGGGCACCTGGGGCAGGCATCCCTGTGGGGAGAGGTGGCAGGGGTGGTGGCCAAGCTTGCCTCATGCTGGTGTGGTTCTGCTGCTGCTCCCTGGCCAGGTATTTAAGAAATTATAGTGACACGGAAACTAAAGGAGAGATTTTTTTAATTCCTTAGTGCAGTATTTTGATGACAATTTGGTGTAAAAAGTTAAAGTGATGCCATTAGTTGAAGAAACTTTTTTAGTTGAAGATTCATCAGTGACTTTGACTGTGGTCATAATAGGAAACGGAACTGCAGGAATATGCTTTTCCTACATGTTATCAGTCTATAGACCACATTAATCATCAGAAGCAATACACCCAAATACAATATTGCATAGTAAATTAGAGGAAGCAAGACATCTCTCCATTGTTGATCAGGACTTGGAATAACTGTCCAAGGCCCTGAGGGTTTTACATCCAATCCAATTGCAGTACTTTTTGATACACTTCTTCATCCAGGTGCTGACTTTATATATGAATATGAAAGGCACCATATTGACAATCAGCTTTGGAAATTGGATGGAGCCACCTGGACTGAAATTTAAAGATTGGGTGTCTAGCAAATGAAGGTACCTAAAAGGTAAAAGAGTTATGCCAGAGGAAATAGCTCTCTACTATAAACATTATGTAAAAGTCATGGGTATTCAGAAGAATTTCAGAGAAAATACTTACATAACCTCTGTATCAAGACTCTACAGAGATCAATATGACAGTAATGCTCAAGACAGAGATATTTCAACAGAACATTTACATATCAAGAAGTCAAAATTTGTCAAGAGAAACAAGGAAATCAGAGGTTATCAGCAAATAGCACATCATTCTCATGTTCCCTTTTGCCTCTTTGCTGAGAATGTATCTCTAGCAACTGGAACATTGGATTCTCCAGCCTATCTGGTAATTGAAGGGGAAGATTTTCCTTTTGCATTTCATTCAATGCCTGAATTTGGAGCTGCTGTAAGCAAAGGAACATTGCATGGCAAAGTGGATCCAGTGTTAACTGTCGGTTCTGGGCTTAATGCAGCTGATGCAGTACTGTGTGCTTATAACTATGATATTCCTGTGACCCATGTATTTCACAAAAGAGTAACTGATGCAAGCTTGATTTTCAAACAGCTTCCCAAAAAGCTCTATCCCAAATATCATAAAGTTTATCATGTGATGTGTACTCCGTCATATTCTACAGACTCAAATGTTTTATCTGATTATACCAGTTTTCCTGAGCACCATGTGCTTTTCTTTAAGTCTGACATGAAATGTGTTCTTCAAAGTGTTTCTGGATTGAAGAAAATATTTAAACTGTCTGCAGCAGTAGTATTCATAAGTTCTCATCCCAATCTGTCTTTTCTTAAAGAACAAGGGTGTTACCTTGGGCATAACTCAAGCCAGCCAATCTCATGTAAGAATAATCCTGTGGAAATAAATGCATATACCTATGAATGTGTTAAAGAAGCCAACCTTTTTGCATTGGGTCCTCTGGTTGGAGACAATTTTTTCCAATTTTTAAAGGGAGGGGCATTAGGTGTCACATGCTATTTAGCTATAAGAGAGAAGAAAAAGCAGTATTTATTTGTTGAAAGAGGAGGAGGAGATGGAGTAGCTTAGAGCAATTTTACAAGTAACTTAAACAGACAGTTTACCAGTAAAGATTTTTAATAGTGGTTTTGCAGTGTACTGGCTTGAATTTTCTGGACTTGAATTAACTGGAGGAAAGCCTCAAGCTACAGTAACTTCATTTTTTATGGTTACCAGAACTTAGAGTCCTGATTTTTATTGTAATGTATCAAAAGTGTCACTGTGAAACAAATAGAAACACTGCCAACTTGGTATACTTTAAGCTTTCTCTTAACTAAAGCATTCTTTTTCTTCCACACAATTTTGTGCTCATTTTTTGTTATTTTTTAATTTTAAAATAGTGCAACATAAAATCAATAAAAAACATACAGTTATTATGTAAGGCAAGAAGTTGTCCTTACTACATACTAGGCCAACTTGCTTCTCAAAAAATGACCTAAGGACTAGCAGCATTAGCTTCATCTATAGTTAGAAATGTAGGCACTCTGTAGACCCCACAGAATAATCAGAAACTGCATTCTTAGAAGATCCCTCAGGGATAGGTTTGCACACTAAAGTTTTTCAGACATGTTCATCTAGATGGTAATGAATTATAAAGTATTCTGGGGTGGGATAAAGGTAGGAGACATTTTCAACTCAGGTTTTATTTATTTAAGAATTATCACTTGTATAAGTCTAATTTATTACCAAATATGATGTTTTTTAAAAACATTTTTCTTGTTGAAAGCATGACAGGTACTTCATATTCTTAACATCTAATAATTTAAACATTCCAATAATGTTGCTATATACTGTGA
Source organism: Fukomys damarensis (assembly GCF_012274545.1). Classification (NCBI taxonomy): domain Eukaryota; kingdom Metazoa; phylum Chordata; class Mammalia; order Rodentia; family Bathyergidae; genus Fukomys; species Fukomys damarensis. Next base: position 66,029,937 of record NW_022900951.1, on the reverse strand, counting down.
CATCTAAGAACCCACCAAGATATTTTTCAGAGGTTTATCCTCTCCTTAACATCACAACATCTAATTAATCTAATTTGCAATTCAATGAATTGTGGATGACACTACTTATCACTGTATGAACACAGAGTTAATGTCACTAAAACTAAGATTTGGGCATGGAAAGTACTTCTGAAATTGTAACTCTGGGTATTGTCAGAATTCAAGCTTAATGTGGAATGAAGTAAAACTTTCTTTTCCATTCTAAGATGATTATTTTTAAAAAGAATCAAGAATTAAAAAACTTTTACACTGTGAAAGCAAAGACTTTTTTAAGATGGTCCCTAGGCTGACAGTTTATCTGATTTGAATCTAGATATATAGGCTTTTTATTGTTGTTTGGATAGCCACAGTTGTTGGATAGTACAGGTGATAGCCAAAACTGCTGTTTTGATAGCCTCATGTAATGGCTTCCTCTAGAGACCAGGCTGCTAAAAAGTAATTTTTTTTCTCTTTTCTTCTCTAACTATTTCTAAGGGTGGGTGTGTACACCAAGTCTGGGTGTAGAAGTAGAAAGAGGGGTAGCATCCATTTGAGCTAAGTATGTATTTCACACAGTAGAGGAAGGTTTGTTTGGGTTCCAATCTGCCCAACTGTAGATGTCTACCTATAACAGTTTTTTTTTCTATTTTGTCTGTGACCCTTAGACCATACTTCAATATAGGTCTTTCATTTTCAGAGCTTCAGTTAGAGTATCTCTGAGAATAGTGGCCAGTCTGGCAAGATGACCTGGAAAGATATCATGACAAGAGGCAGTCCTTTGGGGACTGGGGCTGTGCCTATATTTTAATACTTGTTTTTGCTTAAAACTGTTGTTAAACTCATAAAGTTCCCTAGGAATGTCTCATTGTACCAATGAATTTGTCTGCATTATAAAAATCATTCATTCTTCCCTGTGCTATAAGAAGAGCCAGAATCATTCTTGAGGGGAAAAGGAAGTAAGATAAATTAATCTCTAGTTCTACCTGAGGACTGAAAGGCAGATAAACTCATACTAAAACTTTTCCATTTTTTTTGAGAGTTTTAGGACTAAATCTAGACCCATTTTTTAAAAAAATATGGCCCATCATATTAAAAAGCTTCTGCACTGCAATAGAAACCACCAACAGAGCTAAGAGACAACCTACAATGTGGGCAAAATTTTTATAGGAAAATGGATGCACTTTGAGGCCATACTCTTCAGTGAAATAAGACACACATGTGTAAATACTGAATAGTTTATGTGGTGTGAAAAACTAAAAATGTAAATAAGATTCAAATTGTATAAGTGATAATGTGAAATAGGGAGAAAAGGGCTAAATGTGCAGGGGAAGTGGGAAGGGTAGGGGAAAGGAAATAAGTGACAAGAAAAAATATGAGAAAATGAAAAAATGGGAAACAAAGTTTTCATAAATAGGGAAGGATGGAGGGAGTGAAGGGGGGGCAGGGGTATGGAGGAAAATGAAAACCAAGAAGTGTCATATAGAGGTACACAATCCCAATGATGAATATAACTGTACTGTATACTTAAAAAGTACCAATAAACTCAATAAGATAAAAAAGTATGGCCCAGAGATAAGTGAAAGTCAGCTTCATTCTAGAACGCTTCCAGGGAGGGGAAACTCACAATTTTGGAAACATGGTACTGAAATCCAGCAACCACAGAGCAGGAAATTTCCTTGAACTAAACACAGTTTAAAACTGCATTATTTTTTAGGGTTAGAAATGTGGAGAAAGGACAGAAGAGTGACTGTAAGTATGGCACAAGAACTAAATCCTAATCATCTCAGGTGCAGGAAGACAATTATGATCAAGAACTTTTCCCAGAGTGAATCTCTAATCTTTAGCAAAACATGTCTCCAGAGACAAAGTGTTGCCAAGGAAAAAATTAAACCAATAATCAAAGAACCTGAATAGCTGATTTTTCGGCTCTTGAAAGAGAAAGAGAAAAAAATCAAAGTAGTAATCAGATTCCCAGGTTAAAATATAGGTATCTACCTCAAAGAGCTGGGACTAGAGGTTCCACTTGACCCAGTCATCTCTCTGCTGGGTATCTTTCCAAAAGAATTAAAAGAATAATATCACAGTGATATATGCACACCTATGTTTATAGTAGCACTGTTTGTAATACCTAAAACTTGGAAATAGCCCATTAGTTCATCAGTTGGAGACTGGATAAAGAAGATGTGTTTTTTTTTTATAAAATGGAATACTATCCAGCCATAAAGAATGAGAAATAAGATTCATTCATAGGAAAATGGATACATATTGAGGATATAATCCTAAGTGAAAAAAATAAGTCACACATATGTAAATACTGAATAGTTTCTCTGGTGTGAAAAACTATAATAGTACATAAGATCCTAATGATATAATTGACAATGTGATATAGGAAGAAAAGGGCTAAAGGTGAAGGGGAAGTGGGAAAGGTAGGGGGAATGCAATAAGGGAAAAGAAAAAATATGAGAAAAGGAAAAATGGAAATAAAGTGTTTGTAAAAGGGGAGGGGAGGAAGGGGTGAAGGGAGGGCAGGGACAAGGGGAAAAATGAGAACCAAGACCTGTCATGTAAAGGTACAAGATCCCAATGAAGAATGTAACTGTACTGTATACCTAAAATGGACCAATAAACTCAATGAGAAAAAATAAATAATAAATAAAATATAGGTATCTGACTTTATATTTTTATAAGCTGATAGAACATTCATGGAACCTCAGTATAATTTGCTATCTAATGGCAACAAGCACCTGTAATTCCTCAGAATCCCCTTAGTTGCTTTATAGTTTTGGGCTGTGGGAGGGAAAAATTTGTTTAATTCATTTTTCCTCCAGTGTTTGGGTTCTCTTAGATATGATAAGGCCCAAATACTTTACCTCAAATATGAAAAATTGTTCCTTAGATCAAGAAATCTTATAACCTCCACAGGTTAGAAAATTCAGCAGAGAAAATTCAATGCCTTGACTACAGAGCTCTTTTGAGGGGGGGCATGAGAAAATACTAGCTACAAATTATAAGACTGTGATTTGGGAAAAACTATAGTAGTTCCTTCTATCAAATCAGAAAGTAGGAATGTCCTCGCCTTTCTCCTGATAGTTGACAATTTTAAATAACAGAGGGCCGTGTAGCCCAGTGGCATAAAACATGCCTGACAAACACAAGGCACTGAGTTTGATTCTCTGCACCAAAAAATAAATAAATAAACCTAAATTAAAATAAGTGAAGGGCTTAGTTCTTATCTTTCTTAAACCTTCAAGAATACATGCCTGAAAGTCTTTTGTATTCCAATCTGTCATCTTTTTTGCAAACCAGTGGGGGGTCTTACATATGTACTGCTTGGTCTCCAGTAGGAATGGGCTGTTCTCCCTACCTGTCTGAAATTCTAAAAGTAAGATAATATTAATCTATAAATGTGGTTGCAGCTTGTAATACTGCTTGTGTCTCACTAGAAGTCAATGTTTGATTTAAGAGTAACGTTACATCTTTGTAATCTAGTTCACAGTTCTCAAAAGACTTCAATGTATTAATTAGGTGTTTATAAAAACTTTCCTAGGTCTTCTTTGATCTGTCTTAGGTCAAAAGAAAAGACATAGTGAGTAGTCCCATATTTGCCATTTAATTTCTATAAGATATTGCATTTGAGGGACCTGAACAAGTTAGCGAAGGATGGCTATAGCCCCAGAGAGGTTTCAGTTACAGCTGATCAAGAAACCTCACCCTCAACACCATAAAGGCAAGCAGGCAAAGCCTCAGACTCAGTAACAGTGGTCAAGGCTTTGATTGAACTTGTCTTGGAAACCTTGTCTTTAGGTTCCAAGGGTGAGGAGCAGCCTCAGGCTCAGTGGTAGTGAATGCCTTAAGGATTACATCTTAATGTAAAGCAAGTCTGAACATAAATGATTTGAACAATTTTCCCTGTCTTACATTCTGATTCTAGTTGTGAAATAGCATCATAATCAATACATCCCTCTGTATTTCACTTTGGCTCTAGAGGGCAAGCAGTCCATGTGACTTTGACATTGAGTTCCCCAGAAGAAATTGAAGAGAAATAATGGCATCCCTTTAATTTCTACTTCATTCTTATGCCCTTCAGACATCCTCCAAGCTGAATCCATTCGAGGGCAAGTGGCTACAGTGTGGAGACAGACTCAGAAGATAAAATCATATTGAACTCTCCACAGTTTTACCAGTGTGTGATCTTATCTTCCCAGGAAACTTGCTTTCCTACCCCTATATGTATTCCCAAAGCAAAATTTACAATTGATTTCAGACCTAAGAGATCATGTTTTAAAGAAGGAAGCATTGGTAGCAAAATAATCAAGAGATCACAATAATAAAAATAATCAAGAGATCTAAACCAGTGGTTTCTAATTTTTTGAAAGAGATTGAGGCTAATAGATTAAAGAGCAGCAGTTTCCATCCTGTGAAAGTTGGATCACCTATAGAAGCAAAATTGTATCTAGGAGGAATTGAACTCATGAAGAAGCCTCCAAGGCAACTGTGTTATTTATCTAATCATTTAGGCAAACTTCCTTAGCAGTAAGCCAAGGCTACACTTTATTCAAAGTTTAATATAAAATTTCTATGTCACTGAAACTTCCCAGGTAAAACTTAATGCACATCGTTGATCAGCCACAATTTACATGTTAATGAAGGCACATTTATTAGTTTTTTAATGCACACATAAAGGAAAAGAGAGGCTGACTAAAGTCCTTTTTTATTCTAGTTAGCATATAAAACACAAGTGTATGTCACAAGCTGAATACTATTTTCCTCCATGAAGGGCAAATGGTTGTTCCACATTGCCTCAGCCTGTCTTCCTGGAGGGAAGGGTGGTCTAGAATATGGTCCTAAAGTTAACTCCCAACAAGTTGGAGAAAAGCTTAGGGAGGGAGGGATTAACTCACTAGCAGGAAGAAAAATTCCAAGTAAAAGCCTAAGCTCTCTAATGCACATCCCCAAAATCATTACATAGCATTTTAAAAGTTTATAGTAAAAGTTTTAAAGTCAGCAACTTATCAGCCAAAGTATTTCCTCCCCTACACACACAAATGATAAAACCCAGACATAGGAGGGGAGAGAGACAGAGAGAGGATTGAGATTCTTCCTTAAACTAAATGTATTTCTCCCCTAAGATTATAATATTGAAGTGCCAGCCAGTATATATAGCTCTAGTGTTACAGCTAAATGCAGGTAGTCCCAGAGAATGGAAGATACACCTAGGAGTCTAGGACACAAAGTGTACAGCTTTATTCTTAAAGCCAGTAGGTCAGTCTGGGATCTCTCCACAAAGAAACTGAAAGAACAACTCAGACAGAGCTGGGTTGTTATACACTTAGGGAAGGAGAAAGGTTACAAATTTCAATCCTTTATTTATATACGGGCCCAGGAACAACCTTATTGTGACCTTATTGGTTGTAGTATTTCACATACAGTGGGTTCATTGGTTCACACAATGCACTGTTTTATCTTATTTGCATAGGTGGGAAGGCAGAGCGAGAAAATTCCTGAGATGTTTGAGGGAGCCAGGTCCAGGCAGGCCCAGCCTGTTAAAAGTAGTGGAGGGAATTCATCTTTCCCTGTTAGCAAGTCCAGCTTTAGCTACAGGGAAGTTTATTTCCCTTTCAAGATGACTTCCCTGTCTTTGACAATAACAATGTTCATTTTTTATTGGCTCAGTGTCAAGGTCCTTAGTTGGAAAATGTTAAAGCAGTTTCTTACCTAGCATAGAATTGTTTTCTGTGTTTGGCCAGGGGTCTATCTTACCAGAGCAGAGAGAGAGAGAGAGAGAGAGAGAAAGAGAGAAAGGAAGAGGAGGGAGAGGGAGAGAGCTCTGTTCAAATCTGTAGCTCAATTCTGAACTGAGGCTTAAGAAAGGATCTAATCAGCATTGTTTCAGGTCATAATGAGACAGGATACTCAATGATAACTTAAATAGTTACCTTTCACCTTACTGAGAAGTGCAGGTAGAGATAATAGATATGTGGAGATTTTCTGCTGATTATAAGATTGGGTTGTTGGGACCTAGATTCCACTGAGAAACCTTTGGGTATCTGCCAGAGAGTAGCCCTGGCCATGGACCCTCAGTTGTCACCTCAGTTTTCACCAGTTCCCACACAATCAGAGATCTGTCTTCAGAAAGGACTCCAGTTGTCAATCTAGTCAACATTCCATCAGCCGTTGGCTTCAGTGGGCTAGAAATTTACCAAAGGGTACTTAGAGAACTCTATCCTCTACTTTGAGAGTGGAATTTTACCTAAGGGAAATTACTGGCTGGAACAGTAATCACTGTTTGCTTTTAGTGTTCTAAAAGGGATAGATAACTGAACTGATTTACCTGAGGTGATTTCATAAAAAGACCCATTTTATAGCATTTTCTATATTTACTTGTAGTTACAACTAAACACCTGTAGGTGGCAAGCTAATGCTATTTTCCCTAGTGCTGTGCTCTAACAAAAAGAATGCTAGGCAAATTAAGCAGTTTCAGCAACTAGATCCAAATGCAACACATACAAAACAGGAATGAAAGGTAATTTTAGCAAAAGACAGCACATAGAGGAAAATCTCAAGGCATACACAATTGCAAGACATAAGATGCAAAATTTAAGATGATACCTAAATGAGCCACAGTCCAGAATCTATGAAACAAAAACCAGAAAGTATGAAACAAAAGCATTTTTACCTCCATCCACTTATTTCAGTGTGACCTGAAAATGATATAAGGCATATGATATAAGACAGCCAAATAATCCCCAAAATGTAAGGGAAATATAACTACCAACTTGCTGTCTGAACATGCAAGTTTTTGTTCTATAAAGCTGAGGAATTAATTCTAGAAACAATGAAGGTTAAGAATAGGAAGAATTTATCGAAAGACAACTCCTTTCTATGAGAGGGAGAAAAGGGTCTGGAAAGTGGGAGGCCTGCCCACCCCACTTCTCAAAGGTGTTTTATTGAGCAAAGCCATGAAGTGAGGCAAGTACAAGGTGGGAAAAAACTGTAGTCAAGTAATAAGATAGCAAGTATAAGCACTTAGTTTATATTGATCCCAGGGGATATCAGGAAGTGGGACAAAACTATGATCAACCAATAATATTACAAGTATAGTTGCTTAGGTAATATTGATTAAATGGAGGATCAAATGAGGAAACAAGTCACATAGCAAGTGTACATGGGAGCCAGGTGTAATCCCAGCACTCAGGAGGCTAAAACAGGAGGATCACTGTGAATTTAAGACCAACCTGGGCTACATAGTCAATTCCAGGTCAGTCTCAACTACATAGTGAGACCCTGTCTCAAAAAACAAAAACAAAAACAAAAAAATTTTGGGCCAGGGATTTAGTTCAGTGGTTCCACTGCCTGCCTAATGGGTGCAAGTTCCCGAGTTTGATCCCCGGTACTCAAAACAAACAAACAAAAAGCCCTGCAAGTGTACATGGAATGAACAAGGATTTCTGGGAAAGAATGGACTAAGGAAGTTTTGGTCCCTACCCAGGGTGATTGTTGCCTATTTAAAATAGCACTCACTGCTCTTTCTCTCTCTCTCAAGTTCTCTTTCCGCTGAGTGGGCCACCATGCCAACTCGTCTCCTTAATAAAGATCTCTCATATGAGGAAAAAAAAGAGCAATCTTTTCTGTTCAACGCTAAGGAATGTATGTGCATGAGAAGTTTCTCTGTATTGAATCCCAGCCTTCAGTAATGAGCCTCAATAATCTTCTGAATTGACTTCTTTGAGGGCCCAGCCCTGTGTAACTGCCTATAATATGTCTAACTTATCTACAATTATCTATAATAGTTACAATAGCAGTCTATAACTTGTCTATAATTGTTGGAGGAGACAGCTTTAGTGGTGTCTTTAGGTCTGATCAAATTAGAAATCCAAATCCAGGAACCTCTAAAGCCTCTTACAATTCTGTTTGGTACTCCTAGTATCAAAATCTGTATCAGTCAGTTCTTGTTATGTAAGAATTTACAAGATTGGCTTACAGTGGCTGCCCACAATGGCAGTTGTAGAAGAGTGCAGAAGTTCTATGCGTTGGAAGTATGAAGGATCTGGAGCTCATTATAGTGTCCCATGTGAGTCCAAATTGGGAGGCCAAAGGGTCTGTTTTGGAGGCTGAAAAATCTGTCCTGCATTTAAGACAAACTCTTAGCCACAAATTCATGTAAAATTGAAAAAAAAAAAAAACACTGCCAACATAGAAAAGCAGAGTAAATACTCCCAGTCAAAAAAAGCAGAAAAAAAAGGATAGAAAGGAATGGGATCAAAATAAGACCAAAACCCAGAAGAGCAAATGTTAAATTTTGTAGTTCCAAATCCAGGACGGGGGTAATGTGTGAGATGAGAACACCAAAGGGAAGGTTGGGGTTTTAGCTCAATGGTGTGTCATATGCCTCATAGGTGCAAGGTTCTGAGTTTGATGCCTGTACCAAAAAACAAAAACAAAAACAAACAAACAAAAAACACCAAAGGGCTTGGGTGGCCCCTGATGCAGCTCTGCCTCAGGTTGTAGCACTCACGGCCTTTCTCTTAGGTTGCCTTTGCTCCCCTGTTGTGATATTTATGGCTTTTCCAACACACTGCCGTCTCCATGGCATTTTTGGCTTCATTTCCACTGCTTCACATGTGGCCTCAGTGGTAAACTGCTCGGCTTTTCAAGCCTCCTTCTAAAATCTGAGTGGAAGCCTTCCTGACCCCACAACACATAAATTCCATTCATGTGAAAGTACCAAAACATTAATGGTGCTAAAATCTGCCACCAGCTGGAGCAGTAGCCAAGTTTCCTCCTATCACAGTGATAAGGGGGAACAAATGTAATTCCTAAACCTGTTAGATACCTGAAATGTGACTTCCTGTTCTTTAAAATTGAAGAATGAATTCTAGGAACAAGGAGCTTCACTGTAGGAAATATTTATTGAGAGAAAGGAAGCTTCTTTCCAAGAGAGACAGAAGGGTGACCAGAAAGTGGGTTGCCCGCCCACCCCACTTCTCAAAGATGTTTTATACAGCAAAGCCATGTGGTGAGCCAGGTACAAAGTGGCACAAAACTATAAGACCCTAAGGAAAATTACAAGGTGGGCATGAGGTAGGTCAAAACCATGACCAACTAATAAATTTACAACTACGGTCATCACCCAGGTAATGATAAATGAGGGTCAATTGGGAAAGAAAGTCATAGAGAGAGCATACAAGGATTTTCAGTAAGGGTGGGGTCAGTGTTATTTCCTGGAAAGGGTGGGTTAATACCTTGGCCCCCCACCCAGGTGATTGAAACCTATTTAGAATATCAATTACTGTTGTTTATCCTGAGGAGAAGCACAAGGGTGTAATAGTTTCTCTCCTTTTACAATTCTGTTCATTCAGTGAATGTGTCTTGATTGACTTCCATGTTGGCTCCTAGACTGTCCTCCATATTGGCTCCTCCTGGGCTGGCCCTATGTAACTGTCTACAGGATATCTAATTAAATTACCTATCTTTAATACCTGGATCACTGAGTACTATGAAACAAAACCTGAGGGATAGACTCACTAATTGGCTACTATTCTGGACCATTGTATCCTGGATCATTCTCATAGTAGTCTTTCACTTTTTCAATTTTGAGCCTGAGAGAGGTAAGGACGAATAGCTTCCTCATATACCCTCAAGGCATCTCTTCTATCATTCTATTTTAAAACACCTAACTTCTTTTTAATGCAATATTTCAGTAACCATGCTCTCCTCTGCTCCATCTTTGTACTTCCCAAATTTGCCAGAGCTTCCTTTTGGGCCCAACTCAAAACCTTTAAAATTATTTTGATTGGCTCTTTTCTCTTGCTTCTCAATGTAGAACTAGTTACAAGTCCTCAATATTATCCAGTCAACAGACTGAATGTTCAGCTGTCTTGAAATTTCCTCCACCAGATTAATTAGTTCACTGTTCTTAATCTCAGTCTCCCTGAAAATCTCAGGACAGAATTAAAACATGGACAAATTATCCACAGAAGCATAACATACATGGACCAGAGCCCAACTGCCAATGCAGTTCTCATCCCCAAAAGAAACCTCCTGAGCCTGCATCTTATCAGTTGCATTTCTGTGAGAATTTTGGTCTTCTGAGCTCTTTCCAGTATTGTTACTGGATTTTCCTGGTCCTTGACAACTGTGTAGAAAATTGCATGTGGACAGCCCTTTTAGAATGATGCAAGAGACCACGCATAAGTAACTCATCTTGGTTTTAGAAAAAACAGAGACTAATGCAGACTAGCAAAGGTAGCCCAGAGAGGAGTGGGCTGGTTTGCTCAGGGAAATGCCATCTTTGTTCTCTTTCTATTTTCTTATTCTTAACACCTTTGAGACACTCCCACTCTTCTCATACATACCTATGAAGGCAAAAGGAGAGCTTCTTTGTCTTGGTCTCCTTAATTGTCCTACCTTTCTGCTCTGAGGATAGTTAACTCTTTTTTTTTTGCATACATATGGAGAGAGAGGCTTATTAGTTTTCAAGGTGAAATGTTTGTTCCACTGCCCTACCAGCCACTGCTCAAAGCTTAACATTCCTTGCCTGCTTGCTTGCTTACAATCACCCATCAGGAATAGGATTTCTTGATTCTTCAAGGTATGCTGTAGTGAAGTCATGTCTAGCTGCTTCCTGCTGATAGGTGATACTTTGAGTTGGGAGCTAAATTCCTTTTTCTCTGTCAGTGAGTGATATGTCCAGTGTTCCCAGAAGTATTATTTTGTGGGCACTGAAAGTGAAATAATTTTCTTTGTAGCTAACGCCAGACTTGCTAACAGGCAAAGATAATTTTCCTCTAACATGCTTGGGCCTGCCTGGGCTCTGCTCCCTCAAACATCTCAGGAATTTTCTTTGTTCTCCCTCCCTGATTTATGCAGATAAGGTGAAACTCAATGCACTGTATTAACCATAAGCCTGCTTGCTATATGTGAAACTCTGGTTGCTGGAACTGTGTGTAAATGAAGCATTGAAACTTGTAACTTTCTAACAAATGAAATGATGTTCTTGTAACCCTGACCTTTGCCCTAAGTGTATAGCAACCCTGCTCTGGCTGAGTTGGTTGGTCAGTCTCCTTGTGGAGAAACACCAGATTGACCTACTGGCATTAAGAATAAAGCTGTATGCGTTGCCTCCAAGATTCTTGGATGTGTCTTCCATTCTCCTGGACTACCTACATTGAGCTACATGCTCCAGAACTATAACACTGGAGCTGCAAGCTTTGGAGCTGTAACATTAGAACTGTATATACTGACTGGCCCTTTTCCAATAAAGCACCAGCTGGTAATCCTCGGTTTCCTTGGTCATCTGTGAGTTTATAGCTGCTAAGTGGGAAGACACAAAATGTAAAAGCAGATTACAGAGTTGGTCCAAAAAGAAGAACAAAAAGTAGAAACAAAAGTGGAACCAGGAATGGCAGCAGCTAGGAGGATGGGAAAGGCAATATCCCTTTGATGCCACTTCAAAGATGTTGTAGTTGCTTTTGTGAAAGTACCTTAAGCCAGGTAACCTGATTAAGGATGTTGTGGGTTCTTAAATCCACCTGACACATTTTATAACCCAGAAGCAACAAGAATGATTAGCTGCCACACATAAACACACCCATCTTTAGCTAACATTAGGTATAACCATTCCAGGTTGACTGCAATCATACAAGTGAGAGAATCTAGAGAAGCAGTGAGATCTTATAAGTTTGCCCCTATTTGTTTAGCTATATTTTCACTATAGTGGACACATTGGGAGTGGTGACAGCATTATAAATAGTTCCCCCTGTCAGGGAAACCAAAGAGGCTATAACCCTTCCCACCGCTAAACACCCAGAATTCCTTTGATATCCACTTCCATTTTTGGAGGGCAGCATGATTCTGTTTGGGTTCACAGATCAAGAGCTTTTCCCAGAGAAATTTGACAACTAATGCACAATGGGAGAAGGGGAAATATACTGGAAGTGCAGGAGGTCCCATAGGGTACCTCGTAGTATTACCATGGCCTGTTATTAAGATCAATGGGAAACTAAAACAATCCAATCCAAACATGATAACACATGGTCCAGAACATTCAGGAATGAAAATCTATTCACCTGTTGTAGCAAGCATTACACACTGGTTGTGTTGTTGGTATAACAGAATCAGGCCAAGGAGAATCAAGCACACACCGTGGAACTTGGAGGTGGGTTTATTTCAGTAGCAAACTGATCAGTGACTTTTCCACAAGACAATCAGTTCCATCTGGGTGATGAGGAGAGTTTATATAGATTTGTGAAAAGAAGGTTGAGGATACAGTGGCAAGACACTTAACTTTAGTTCATTGGTTGATAAATTTATTTTATACAATTGGTTAGAAAGGTACACTGGGATTCACCTTATTTACAAATGGTGGAAGCAGCAGTCACAGAAACTCTACTGAGAACATCTAACAAAGGAAGAAAACATGTCCAGGCAGCTGTGAGTGAGACCAAGATATGTTTTAGGTGCAGGAGTGGTCAGAGCTAGAAGGAGCCTTTTGTTTGCTACCTGGTTAGCTATAGCACAGGCTTCTTCTGGTCAGAAATAGTATGCCTGTTCACACCCAATCATATAAAGAAGCAAGACCTGTTGAGGTAGGTACAAAATGAGTAGTTGAGAAATATTGTAAATACTAGTTAATATTGCAGATAGGTAAGTTAATTAGATATCTTGTAGGCAGCAAGACAGGGCCACCATTAAGGAGCCAGCACTCAGGTAGTGAACACAGCAAGTGGACAACATGGAAGACAAACAAGACACATTTATTTAAGGTCAGAATTGTAAAAGGAGAGAAACTACTGTACTCTTGTGTTTCTCCTGGGGATGAATTGCAGTGATTGATATTCTAAATAGGTATCAATCACATGGGTGGAGGGCCAAGGTCTTAACCCAGCCTTTCCAGAAAATATACCTGACCCCCACCCTTATTGAAAATCCTTGTAAGCTTGCTGTGTGACTTGCTCCCCAATTTGACTCCCATTTAATCAATATTACCTGGGTGATGACTGTACTTGTAATCTTATTTGTTGGTCATGGTTTTGCCCTATCTCCTGCACATATTGTAATTTTCCATCAGGTCTTATAGTTTTGTCCCACTTTATACCTTGCTCACCACATGGCTTTACTGTGTGAAACAACATTTTTTCAGTTTTTTTGAGGCAAGGTTTCACTATGTAGTTGACTGACCTGGAACTCACTATGTAGCCCAGGCTGGTTTCAAACTCACAGTGATCCTCCTGCCGCAGCCTCCCCAGTGCCAGGATTACAGGTATGCACCACCATACCCAGCCTATATAAAAACATCTTTAAGAAGTGGAGTGGGTGAGCAACCCAGTTTCTGTTTCCCCTTCTATCTCTCTTAGACAGAACCTTTTTTCTCTCAATAAATTTTTCTGACTCTGAACCTCCATTGTTCCTATAATTTATTTTTCAATTTTAGAGAACACAAACTTGCATTTCAGATATCTAGTGGGTGTGGGAGTTACATCTCTTCCCCTGTATCACTATGACCCCAAGATTAGTTATGCAAATGAAAATTGTAACTGTATTTTTTCTTTCCTACTATACTTCCTATGTAATATAATGGTAGACTTTGCATCAGTTCTAAATAATGTTAAATCTGTCTTTTAATATTCAAATTATGTAATGTTAGGAGAAAGCAACACCCAAGGAAAACTTGTGTTCTATTCTTGTAGGGAATTTGTGTGTTTTCATTTATTTTCAGGATAGTTCTAGCATGTTAGGCATAACCATGAACTTGTCTTCGTATTTAGAGACTATGGCTTAAGGAAATGGGTGTGAATGTCAAATTGATAAGGGGTGCATTGTGTCAACTTGTCTAAGAAATGCCCAATTAAGCTAGATCAGCATAATTCTGAGTCTGGCTGAGAAGATTTACTGAAGATTGAAGACTCACTCTGGGGGTGAGTGAAAGCATCCAATAGGCTTGCTGTTTGAATGGAATAAAAGGGAAGGGAAGAAGGATGGCTCACTACTTTTTCTTTGGAAGAGAGCCAGTCTTCACCTTCAACTTGGATGTTGTATCTTGGTTTCTGGTCCTGACTCTGTACCCTTCCATCATAGACTTTTTGGCCTCCTCGTGTAGACTCACACTGGACGATACAGTGAGCTCTAGGACTTGGATGGAATCTTTCAGATCTCCAGAACATAGACATTCCTTTTGCACTTTTCCACACCTCAATCTGCAGGTAGCCATTGTAAGCCAATCTTGTAAATTCATACACACATATGTGCATGTATATATGTGCATTTTGCATGTATAAATACTTTATCATGGATTTAATAAGCACCCAATGACACACCCTGATTCATTGTATAATGTAAATTAAGTCATTTAACCTTTCTCAGCCTCAAATTTCTTACTGTTAAAATAATATAGAGTGCTAGATAGTTACCATGTTCATCCTTAGCTCTGACATTAAACAATTATTTTTAGTACCACTTAAAATTTTCTCTCCTTTATTACCATACCCAAAACTTATGGAACATTGAAATCTAGAATATCTGTTTTTATGATGGCACAACACAGAAATGTGTAAAGTAAATAAAGGCACATTGAGACTTAGCATATGACTGTTACTATGAAAATTTCAAAATATAGACCAAATAGATAAAAGGAAAAAGTCTTTTAAGCATGGCCAATCAGAGTATCATATGTCAAAAAGAATCACTTACCCTACAATATACAGCATTGTTGTGTAGTCCAAATACATGTATACTAACAGAGATAGTCCAATATAAAGAATAGAGATTAACAAAAAGCATCAATTAAAAAAATTTCACTGAATATAATCAAACCCATAGTGCAATTTTAACAGCTATGGCTGTAACTTGGAAGCTAATTAAATTCGTTTTTTATTACTTTGCTAACCTTCTAGTTGATCTTCTTTATTTTGGTCCTTCTGTCTTTCTTTTTCTGTCATAATACTACCAAAAAAATCTATCCAAAAATTTGCACAATTTTTTCAGTCTAGGACAAAGATGTACACTGGATGTTTTTTGAATCAGGTAAAAAGTCCCAAGTTTGATAAACAAGATATTTTACTGATATGTTATCTATTTATTTTAACCATATTACATGTCTTCCAATTGTAACTGTTCTTCTGACTAGATTTTCTTGATAAATTCTCCTATCATAATATATTTACTTCTCATCTCCATGTTTTTAAAGTGTTTGTGTTCCATTTTTAGAATATATCCCTGCTAACCTATTAGCATTGTTTCTTTCATTCCTTAACATTTGACTTGTTATCCCCAAAACACTTTCTTTAATCCATCTACACCTAGATTACTATACTGATTTCTCTTAAATGGGAATTCTAACATACATTTGGTTAAATGTCTTAAATCACATTAATAATCCCTTTTCCATAGGTATTGTATATTCACTGAAAAAAATGTAGAATATTTAGATACATTAGGAGAAGAAAATCTAAGGAAAGTCTGTACTGCATAAAAGGAGTTCCTAAACTATAATGTTCAGAAAAATAATCTGTGGTACTTATTAAAATTTGAGAATCATAGGCCTCCTTCTTTGATATGTTGACTGAACAAGTTTATGATGAAACCTGTGAGTTCACTTGCTTCAAATGCCTAAATGGTTCTGATAGAATTAATATCCTGATCACACAAGGAGAAACACTGCTGGAGTAGATCAGGAGTCCCTATATTTTTTGATGAAATTAATGCCCATACATAATATGTTTATTTATTTGAAATTAAAGCAGTAACTCCTGAATGTAAAAATAAAAGAAAAGGGCCAGGGATTTAGCTCAGTGGTTCGCTGGCCTGCCTCTCAAGTGCAAGGACCCGAGTTCGATCCCCAGTACCAAAAAAATAAAATAAAATAAAAATAAAAAGAAAAGAAAAATGTACAAAGCAAAGCCCACGCTCTATTTCAAAACTTTAATTTCCTTTCCATGACTTTAAAGTACTTAAAGCCTCATTTACATCTTGACCAACATACTCTTAGCTGAATATATTCCTCAAATTATGGATTAGAAATAATTATGCAAATGGAAATAATAGCCATTATAATTTATTCATACCAGAATACAAAACAATAACTTTAATATATGGAAAAATAGACTCAAAGACACATCAAGATATAGATAAGATATTACAGATAGCAACAGTAATAAAGTAGAATCAAAAATAACTTTAAAGCTGTCCATTCAGAAGAATAGGGGAACTAGGACCAGAAATTTACTGCAATGGTATCATACTTACCCTGCAAGCACATGGTTCTGAGTTTGATCCCCCACCATAAATAAATGAATAAATGAATAAATGGATAAATACATAAATAGAAGGAGGAGGAGGAGGAGGAGAACAACAGTATCAATTGTAGTAAACATCAAAATTATGTCCAGAGAGTGAAGTAAATCTCTCTTAACAAGCTAAATCTCATGAAACAGGAGTCATAAAATGAAACTGAATATAAATTACAAAGTGCAGAATATGTACTAGTTTGGGATTTTTAATCAAATATTGTGGTTCTAGCTGTGCCACTAACTGTTCATGTGGTTTTTAGAGAGCCATGGTTTCTCTGAGTCTCAAGATTCCTCATCTGTAAATATAATTAACTAATGTAGTCTTACTTTACAAAGTGTTGTAAAGTTCATATGGTGTAAAAGTTGCTCATAGTTGAATTAGTTGCTCAATTGAATCTGCATATATGAAAATCACTTTGTAAATTGTAAAGCAATCTTTAATGCCTATAAATGATTATGATATAATTACTATTACTTTTCAACATCAATAGAGTGTTATGTTATATGAAATGAATTACAGAGACATAATTATAACACTGTGAGATATTTATAGTATCCTCTAAACTATAAGCACAAGCAAAAGCCAAGAAATGGCTACTTTTTACAGTTAAGACTTTGCTAAACCTTCTGTGTCTGCATTTAAATCAATACTTAAGAAATTATAATCCAGTCTTTCCCACTTAGTTTGGCTTGGTAATACCCTCTTTTCATTGGCCCTTTGTACTTTACAAATATGAGAATACCTCGTGATGCTTCATGAACTTCTGGCATAAAATGATTTTATGTTTGATAGAATTGAGGAGGTATTCTATTATGTTTTAAAAATGAGTATTCTTAAATTTATTGTATATCTAAGCAAATGGTGATTAAACAAAATGAATCTTTACTGTTCCAAGTGATGAGGTCCCTTTCCTGTTTTCTTACCTCTCCTGACACTATTAAAATTAATTGAGTTCATTCGAGCATTGTAACATCTCAGATGTTTATCCAGTTTTTCTTCACCAACTTTTTCTCTTCTTCTCTCTTAACAAATATGCCTAAAAATGCATTGCACTGCCAGTGCCAGCAGCACAATTCATAAGAAAAGGGCTTGTGGGTAGGGGATTTAGCTCAGCGGTTTGGTGACCTTCTTCCCAAGCGCAAGGACCCAAGTTCGATCCCCGGTACCAAAAAAGAAAAAAGAAAAAAAAAGGGGGGGGGAAGGGCTTGTGTTGCTACATATTTTTCTGTGTTCATTTCAGGCAAAACTACCTGTATACCTATTATGTGCAAAGCCCTATGCTAGGCTCTCTAAATTGACACAAATGAGAATTAGCAGTATTTGAACATCTATTGTATGATAGAACCTTTGCTAGGGGATTTTCCTGGCAATAACATTGTGATATAAGTACAATTAACTTCCTTTCTATGATAAGGAAAGTGAGAATGGTTGAAGATGAGGAACCTAATGTCCCTACCCCCAAGACATCAATTATGGTTGGACAGACAAAGTACATAAATATAAATAGCCTATAAAAATTAAATAGTGATGTGAGACAGTATGTAATTGTGTTTTTTGGAATTCAGAGCCATGAGAGCATATTGTGAAGACTAATAGTTGGGAAAGATCTTCAAGGAAAAGTTGTATCTAATTTAAATGTTAAATGTGTAACTCTGGGATAACTGAGATAGTAAGAGAAGGTGCTCCTGGAGGGGAGAAAATCATGTTGAGGTTTGACACTATGCATTCAATGAGAAAATCAACATGCAGATATGGAAATATTTTCTTGGAGAGAAATAGGACAGGGACCCACTTTGAAGGACAATCAACATTATTTTCAGTTAGGACTAAAACAAGTTATTTACGTAACTATTTCTTGAAGGCCAAGTTTGTGTAACACTGTGGTATGATCAAAGTAGTGAAAATTAAATCTGATGTCATTGTGATAAGAAGGTGGTTTAGAAAACTTGTCATAATCCAGCCATAAATTTACTTGAAACTGAGGCCTGGGGTGCTAAATATCAAAAAGAAAGAAAAGGGGAAAGCTCAGGTACATTTTTAAAAAAGTGTACATAGGAATTGGTTACTCTGCATATTCCAGGTAAGATAAAGGCAAGAAAGGAGCAAGATAATGTCAAAGTAATTTCCAACTTTTCATGTTTGGGTGAGTAGAAAACCCCATCAACAAAAACAGTCATCTTGTTTTGAGAGTGTGTTGAATCTGTATTACTGTTTTGGCAGTATAGCCATTCTGACAATATTAGTTCTGTCTATTCAGGAAAAGGGGACTGCTTTCCATTTTCAGATGCATTATTCAAACTCCTTTTTTAGAGTATTGTAATTTTCATTTTTCAAGTTTTTCACTTCCTCAGTTAGTTTAATTCCTAGGTATTTAATTTTTTCTTGTTGCTAATGTAAAAGATATTATTTTCATAACTTCTTTCACATTGAGCTCATTATGTGTGTACATAAATGCTATTGTTCTGTCCATTTTTTTATCCCACTACACTTATGAAATTTGTTATTAAGTCTAAGTGGCTTTGGTGAAATTCTTTGGGTCTTCCATGTAAAGAATCATGAAATTTACAAATAATTTGATAATTTGACTTTTGTGATTTTTTTTATTACTTCAACTTGCCCAATTGATCTGGCTAATGTTTTGAGTAATATGTTGAATGGAAGTGGTGATTGTGGGCGTCCTTGCTTTGTTCCTGATTTTAGACTATTTTTCCCCATTTAATATGATGTTGGCAGTTGGTTTCTCCTAAGTACCTTTTATCAAATTCATACACACACCCACACCCACACACCCATCCCCCCCCACATATCTGTACATGTTTTATCTAGGGTTTTTATCATGAGGGAGTGTTGGATTTGGTCAAAAGTCTTTTCTGCATCTACTGATATGATCATGGTTTTTTTTGTCTTTGCTTCTTTTTATGGAATGTACTACATTTATTGATTTGTGTATGTGGTACCATTCTTGGAAATTTGGGATGAAATCTACTTGGTAGTGATGTATGTTTTTTTTGCATTCTACTTCTTAATATATTGTTGAGAATTTTTGCATCTATGTTTATTAAGGTCACTGACCTCTAATTTTCTATTTTAGTTGGGTCTTTGGTTTTGGAGTCATATTGATGCTAATTTCCAGAAATGAATTTGAAAGAACATCTTTCCTTTCAATTTCACTGCAGAGTCTGAGAAGTGTTATGGCTTGTATTTAGATGACTCCCTAAGGCCTCATGCTTTTTAGCTGTTAGCTGACTCTAGAGTGTGCCATTGATTCACAGTGGTGCTAGGCCTGAGGGCACTAGCATTAAGGGTGTGAGGGCTACACACCCTAAGTAGTCTGCATGAGATAAAAGAGGCACAGATATGCTATTAAGGTCCCCTTATTCTTTTGCTGTCTTCTGCCATCATGAACTGTTACTTCTCTGCCACCCTGCCTTGGCACCAGCCAATTATGGACTGAAACCTCCATGAACTATAAGCTAAATAAACCTTTCCCCCTTTAACTTTGGGTGTTGGGTATTTGTCTCAGAAATAAGAGAAAACTAAGTAACATAGAAATGTGGTACCAGAAGTGATGTCATTGCTGTGACATTACCTGGCCATGCGGCTCAAGAGCCTTTTGAACTGGCTTATGGGAAAGGCAAGAATTAGGAAAGATTTGGAGATTCCAGATGAAGTAGAGCTGGAACACCTCAGGATGTTCTGTATGAGAGATTCTTGTCAGAGCTCAGAAGACCAGAAAGCCATTAAAGATCAAGCCTGGAATATTTCTGCCAGGAAGAAGGACTGCTTTGGCTGTTGGACCCCAGAAAATATGTGTTATGCCTTGGCAGAAAGTTTGTCTGCATTTTACTCATGTCCAGAGAATTTGCTTGAGAATAGGATTAAGGGCAGCAGACTAATTAATCTGGCAGAAGAAATTTCAAGGCAGGTTAATGTTGAGGAGGTGTTATGCTACTGTTGGGACAACATTTAGCCAGACTTATGTTGAGAAACAAGAGCAAAAAGAGCAATATAATGTTTTAAAATGTTGTGAGGTTTGCCAGAAAGGAGGCTCCAGTAAAACTGAGGACTTTAAAGAAAGAGCAGAGGAGATCTTGATTGCTAAGAAAGAACAGAAGGTTAGAAAATATAGCATGAATGCATCACAAGAAGCAGAAGAACTCTACCTTTTCTGCAGCTTCAAAATTGCAAAAGTGAAAGACTGTGCTTTTAGAAGAGTCCCAGAGCACCACGTTCCAGAATGGTGGCAGCATAGGGACATGTTCCTCAGGATTTGGACTGTAGGAATTCAACTTCTAAAGATGAGAGAGAGGGAAGACTAGCTCCAGCTCCAGCTGGCAATGACATTGGCATCATCCACATGGTTGTGGTTTTAGGTGCATTCATACTGCAAGAGTAGTGGGGTCTGGAAGGCTTCCACTCATATTTCAGAAGAAAGCCTTGGAGGATAAGTAGTGTGTCCCTGAGGAGGGTACTGTGTGAAGCTGTGTGAAGCCAAAAGTACAGTGGAGACCCCAGAAGTTTGGAGAAGTCAGGACCACAGATTGAGGAAAGCTGCAAGGATGCATTAGAACAGGCCCAAAAGAAGCTGTGGGAACTACAACTACTGGCATTGCCATAGGGGTGGAGCCATCCAAACCCTTTGATGTTCAGAACTTGTCACAGATTGCCTTGGATGTTAGACAGGAGACCACAAGATTTTATATTTGCCCTGGTCTTGCTTTTTTACATTCCTTGTTATCACCTGAATTGTAACTTTTGGATTGTAAATGTCTATCTCGTGTCATTTTACTGGGAGTGCCTTCCTGTAGATCACTATGGTTGGCCCAAACTCACCTCTTCCTGTGGATGAGCAGGGCCCTTTGGGAGAAGAACAGATGACGAGACGGCATGGTGGAGCAAGGCCTAGCCAAGAAGAGGATGTGTCTTCCTTCCAATCCATTCCTCATAAAACCATCAAGCACCATGATCAACAGACCTTAGCTACTCTCCTGGTTCCAGTTACAGACCAGCCCCTTTTACCTCCCACTGCACTTCCCTCATCTTTGCCACTATACATAAATGCACCACACTTGCCTGTCTTTTTTCTCACATCAGGAAGAAAAGCCCCACTGGCTCCATCTTTTTATCTCTTTGTTCTTTTGTATCTCTGTCTTTCTTATCTTCATTTCCCAAAAACATTCTTAGTCTGCGAACCCTTTAGCCACATTGAATGTTGGAAGTGTTTAACTTTCTTTTAACTTGTCACAGGGGCTTGTGGCTAAGTTTGCCTTAAATCTCAGAAGAGACTTGGAATTTTCAGCAATGCTGAACTGTTAGGACTTTGACAGTTCCTGGAAATAAACTAAATGCTTTTTTGCATAAAGTGATATGCATGAGTCGATGGAGGGACAGAGGTAGAATGTTATTGCTTGTGTTTAGATGGACCTCTGAAAAGCCTCATGCTTTTTCAGAAGTGGCTAAATCTGGACTGTGTGATTGATTCATTGGTCAGGCTCTGTTTGAGGGCCCTAGGATTAAGGATGTGAGTACTTCCTACCCTAAGTACTCTGAATAAGATAAAAGGGGCAGAATGATGCTGTTAAGATTCCTTATTGTTTTTTCTGTCTTCCATCACCATAAATGGTTGCACCTATGCCACTCTGCCTTGGAGCCAGCCAATTATGGAGTGAAACTTCTATGAACTATATGCCAAATAAACCCTTCTCCGTTTAACTTTGGGTGTTGGGTATAGTATTGATTATATACTGTCCTTATAGGTTTTATAGAATTTACTAATGAATCAATCAGGTCATGGACTGTTTTACTTGATAGATTGTCTTGTACTGCCTTGGTTTCATTAATTGTTTTGGAGTTGTTCAGTATCCTTTTGTCTTTTTAGGTTAGATTTGGTAATTTGCATGAGTCTAGAAAATAACAGTTCTTTACAAAACTTGAGGAAACAGTCCTAAAAATATATTGAACCAAGAGCACTACAATGATGAAAGCGATCTTGGAAAACAAGAGCAAAGCAGAGGCATCACAAGATCTAAGTTCAAGTTATATTACACAGCAACAGTGATAAAAACAGCATGATCCAGACAAAAATATGCAGACTTGTGGATCAATAGAACAGCATAATGGATGTAGAAATATTCCCACACATTCAGGTATTTGATCTTTGATAAAGTGTCCAAAACCATACGTTGGATGAAATGTAGCCTATTCAACAAATGGTGCTGGGAAAACTGGTTATCTGTTTGCAGAAAGAGGGCCCATATTTCTTACGATGTATGAAAGTAAATTAAAAATGGATCAAAGATATGAACATTAAAAGGGAAACACTAAAACCTACTGAAGATGATATAGTTAGGACAATTGAAGTCATTAAAACACGTGAAGAAATTTCTGAAAAGAACTGCAATTGCATAAGAAATAAGAGGAAGAACTCTTCTGGCTAAAAATGACTTTTAGTATTGTTTGCTCTAATTCTGAGTTATGCTATTGGTATATTGATAGGGATTTCATTAAATCTATATAAAAATGTTGGGAATACAGCCATTTTCATTATGTTGGTTCTTTTTACCCAAGACCAAAGGATATCTTTCCATTTCCTGATATTCTCTTTCATTTCCCTTTTCAGAGTAGTATAATTTTCAATGTAAAGATCTTTCACTTCTTTTGTTAGATTGAGTCCTAATTATTTCATTTTTGATGCTGTCATGAAAGGTGTTGTTTATTTCTTTCTCAAGGAGTTTGTTATTTTTGTACAGGAATGCTATTTAATGTTGAATGTTGACTTTGTATCCACCTATGCAACAGAATTTGGTTATTAAATCTAGAAGTCTCTTGGTGGATCTTTTGAAATCCTCTACATAGAATATCTTGTCATCTGCAAATAATAATAATAATATAAATTCTTCTTTTCCTATCTTTATTTCTTTTATTTCTTTCTCTTGTCTAATTGTAATTACTAATGTTTCCAGAACTATATTAATAGGTATGATGACAGTGGGTATCTTTATCTTATTTTTGATTTTAGAGTGAGAGCTTTCAGTTTTTGACAATTAAATATGTTGGTTGTTGATTTCTGATACATGTTTTTTTTATCAGATTGAGATAAAGACTATCTATTTTCATTTTCTGTAGGGGTTCCTTTGTCATGAATAGGTGTTAGAATTGTCATGTGCTTTTTCTGTGTCTATTATGAAGATCCTGTGATTTTTGTTGTGACCCATTGGTTGTTCAGGAGGGTATTATTTAATTTTCATGAATTTATGTAATTTTTGTGGTTTCTTTAGCCATTGATTTCCAATTCCATTGCATTATGATCTGCATTTAATAATTTCAATTTCTTTACATTTTATTAACCATGTTCTGTTTTGGAGAAATATGATCAATTTTGGAGAACATCTTATGTGCAAGGAGAAGAATAGGCATTCTGATGTTGTAGAATAGAACACTGCAAAAATTCACTTAGCCCATTTATTCACAGGTTTGGTTAAGTTCTGATATTTATTTGTTGCTATTTTGTTTAGCTGATCTATTTGTGACTGTGGGATATTAAATTCACCCAATTATAATTGTGGTACTGCTTAACTGATTTTTTAAAAATTTAAATTGAATTTATTGGTACATTCTAGGTAGACAGTACAGTTACATTCATTACTGGGATCTTGTACCTTTACATGACAGGTCTTGGTTCTCATTTTTTTCCCCTTGTCCCCACCCTCCTTTCACCTCCTCCTCCCCTCCACACCTACAAACACTTTAATTCTAGTTTTGCATTTTCTCATTTTTTTTTTCTTTTCCCTTATTCCCCTTTCCCTATCCTTCTCACCATCCCTACAACTTTGGTCCTTTTCTTCCTATTTCATGTTGCTAATTATCACGTTAGGATCTTGAGTACTATTTTAGTGTTTCACACACCAGAGAAGCTATTTGGTATTTTCATATGTGTAACTTATTTATTTCACTTAGGAGTATATCCTCAAAATGTACCCATTTACCTATGAATGAATCTACTTTCTCATTCTTTATGGCTGAGTAGTATTTCATTTTATAGAAAAACTACATCTTCTTTATCCAGTTTTCAACTGATGGGCAAATGGGCTGTTTCCAAGTTTTAGCTATTACAAACTGTGCTGCTATAAACATGGGTGCACATATATCACTGTGGTATGATTCTTTTAATTCTTTTGGAAAAATACTCAACAGAGGGATGGCTGGGTCAAATGGAACCTCTAATCCTAGATCTTTGCAGTATCTCCATATTGACTTCCACAGTGGTTGCACCAGTCTGCACTCACACCAACAATGGAGAAGAGTTCCTTTCTCCCCACAACCAAGGAAGCATTTGTTATTGGTTGATTTCTTGAAAGCAGTTAATCTTTGTGGGGTGAGGTGGAATCTCAGTGTTGTTTTCATCTGCATCTCTCCAATGACCAGTGATGTGGAACATTTTTTTTCATATATTTACTTGCTGCTTTTATTTCTTTTTCTGAGAAATGTCTGTTCATTTCAGATGCCAATTTTTGAATTGGGTCTTTATATTTGATGGGGGGCTGGTTGTTTTGAGTTCTTTATATATTCTAGATAATAGTCCTTTGTCTGAGGAGCAGCTGGTAAAAAGTTTTTCCCACATTGTAGGTTGTCTCTTAGTTCTGTTGATGGTTTGTTTTGCAGGACAGAAGCTTTTTAATAAGATGAGATCCCACTTGTTGATTCATTCTGCTAGTTCCCATGCTACTGAGGACTTGTTCATAAAGTCTTTTCCTATGCCAATGTCTTCCACAGTTCTGCCTAACTTATCTTCCAGCAAGTTTAGTGTTTTTGTTTCTATGTTTAGAACTTTAATCCACTTGTATTTTAATTTAGTGCATGGCGACAGATAAGGGTCTAGTTTTAATCTTTTACAGGATGAGATCCAATTTTTCTGACACCTTTCATTAAGAGGCTATCTTTCCTCCAGTGGGGACTGTCAGCTCCTTTGTCAAAGATGAGGTAGCTGAGTGCATCTGGAGTTGTTTTTGTGTCTTCCAATCTGTTTCACTGATCCTCAGGTCTGTTTTTTTGCCAGTACCATGCTGATTTTATCACAGTAGCTTTGTAATATAGTTTTAAATTTGGAATTGTTATACCCGCTGCCATGTGTTTGTTGCCTAGGATGGCTTTTGCTATTCTAGGTTTCTTATGGTTCCAAATGAATTTTTGGATTCTTCTTTCTAGTTTTGTGAAGTATAGTGTGGGGATTTCAATTAGTATTGCACTGAATCTGTATAGCAGTTTTGGTAGTATGGCTATTTTCACTATGTTGGTTCTTCCTACCCAAGAGCAGGGGATATCTTTCCATTTTCTTATATCCTCTTCAATCTCTTTTTTCAGAGTGCTGTAGTTTGCAGTGTAGAGGTCTTTTGCTTCTTTTGTTAGACTGATTCCCAGATACTTCATTTTTTGGGTGCTATTGTGAAAGGAATTGTTTCCCTAATTTTTCATTCAGTGAGTCTGTTATTTGTGTACAAGAAGGCTATTGATTTTTCGGTATTCACCTTGTTTCCAGATACTCTACTGAATCTGTCAATTAAGTCTAGAAGTCTTTTGGTGGAGTTTTTTGTGTCTCAATGTAGATTATCATATCATCAGCAAATAATAACAGTTTAACTTCCTCCTTTCCTATCTTTATTGCTTTAACTTCTTTCTCTTGTCTTATTGCTATGGCTAATGTTTCCAGAACTATATCAAAGAGGAGTGTTGATAGTGGGCATCCTTTTCTTCTTCTTGATTTTAACGTGAAGGTTTTCAGTTTTTGGCCATTTAATATGATATTGGCTGTTGGATTTTCATAGATAGCCTTTATTAAGTTGAGATATAGACCATCTATTCCAATTTTTTGCAGAGTTTTTATCATGAATGGGTGTTGAATTTTGTCAAATGCTTTTTCTGTATCTGTCAAGAGGATCATGTGGTTCTTTTCCTTGACTTTGTTAATACAGTGTATTACATTTATTGATTTACCTATACTGAACCATCCTTGCATCCCTGGAATAAATCCAATTTGGTCAGGATGTATGATGTTCTTGATGATCCTCTGTATTGTTTGCTAGTATCTTATTGAGGATTTTTACATCTATATTCATTAAGGAGATTGGCCTGGAGTTCTCTTTTTTAGTTATATCTTTCCTAGGTTTGGGAATCAAAGTGATATTTGCTTCTAGTAATGAATTTTGAAGTACTGCTTCCCATTCAATTTCATTGAAAAGTCTGAAGAGCAATCAATGGCTGTAGATCATCTGTAAAAGTCTTGTAAAATTCAGCATTGAATCCATCAGGACCTGGGCTTTTCTTTGATGGTAAGTATTTAATTACATTTTCAATTTCACTGATTGTAATTGGGGTGTTTAAAATCTTTTTATCTTCTTCGTTCAATTTTGGTAAATCATAAGTATCTTAAAATCTGTCCATTTCTTCTGTGTTTTTCATTTTATTAGAGTACAGGTTCTTAAAGTATGTATTAATGATCCTCTGGATTTCTGTGGGATCTCTTGTGCCTTTGCCTTTTTCATTCCTGATTGCATGAGTCTGAGCCTTTTCTTTCCTTTTCTTGATAAGGTTTGCTAAGGGTTTATTGATTTTATTTATTCTTTCAGAAAACCAACTCTTCGATTCATTTACTTTCTGTATCATTTTCTTAGTTTCCATTGCATTGATTTCTGCTCTAATGTTTATAATTTCCTCTCTTGTTGGATCTTTGGGTTTTTCTTGCTCTTTTTTTTCCCTAGGAGTCTAAGAATCATAGTTAGGTTGTTTATTTGAGTTAGCTCTGTTTTCCTAATGCAGGCATTCAGTGCTATGAATTTTCCATGTAGAACTGCTTTCATTGTGTCCCACAGATTCCTTTACATTGTACTGGCATTTTCATTTATTTGTAAAAGCTGTCTGATTTCTTCTTTGATTTCCTCTGTGATCCATTGATTGTTCAGGAGAGTGTTGTTCAATTTCCATGTGTTTGTGAAGTTCCTATGGGTTCTTATGCTATTGATCTCCAGCTTTATTGCATTGTGATAATATACAGGGAATAACTTCAATTATTTTGTATTTACTCAAACCTGTTTTGTGAGCTAGTATGTGTTCTATCTTGGAGAATGACCCATGTGTAGCTGAAAAGAATGTATATTCTGATTTTGTGGGGTGGAACACTCTATAGATGTCTAATAAGTCCCTGCATTCAAAAGCTTGGTTCAGTTCTAGTATTTCATTGTTGATTTTTTGCCTAGATGATCTGTCTGTTTCTAATAGTGGGATATTTAGATCCCCCACTACAATTGTATTAGTGCTTATTTGGTTTTTCATGTTACTTAATATTTGTTTTATATATTTCGGGGCATTTATATTTGGTGCACATATGTTTATGATTGTCATTTCTTCCTTTTGGATTGTTCCCTTTACAAGGAGATAGTGGCCTTGTGTGTCTTGCTTCATCAGTTTTGGTTTGAAATTTTCTTTGTCTGCGAATTAAGATTGCTACGGCTGCTTTTCTCTGGGCTCCTGTCACATGGAGAATTGTTTTTCATCTTTTCACTTTCAGTCTATGGGCTTCTTTTTCACTAGGTGTGTTTCTTGTATACAACATATTGTTGGATTTTGCTTCTTAATCCATTCTGCCAATCTGTTTCTCTTAATTGGTGAATTGAGGACATTGACATTGATAGTTATGACTGATATGTACTGACTTGTTATTTTCACATTATTGTCCTTTTATTGACTCTTTCTATTTTTTGTCCTCTCCTTTTAGTTTCTTGCCTTAGCTATTTGATTTGCTCTGTTGGGCCTCCTGTTGTTGTGATCTTCATTGTCTTTTTCTAGGATATTGTTAAAATTCCTTGTAGTGCTGGTTTAGTATTCATGAAGTTTCTCAAGTGTTCTTTGTCATGGAAGTATCTAATTTCTCCATTTTGAAAGAGAGTTTTGGGGAAACATCAGTCTTGGTTGTAGGTTGTTTTCTTTTAGGATTTAAAACACCTCACTCCAGGCTCTCCTTGACCTGAGGGTTTGTGTTGAAAATTCTGCTGTGATTCTGATTTGCTTTCCTTTGCATGTGATTCATTTCTTTTCTCTTACTGTTTGTAGTATTTTGTTTTTCTGTTGGGTTTCTGGGGTCTTGATTATTATATGTCTAGGTGTAGCTTTTTTTTGATCATGGCGAGTTGGTGTCCTATATGCCTCGCTTAGCTGTATGTCTTATTCTTTCCTTCTGTTTGGGAAATTTTCAGTCATTAATTCTTTGAACAGCTTTTTAAAGTCTTTTTCATTTTCTCCTGGTACTTCATGGATTCCTATCAGTCTTATGTTATTCTTCTTTGCACCACTGAGGAGTTGTTGGATCAGTTTCTCATGCTCCCTTACTGTTTTCAAGAGACCTCTCTTTTCACAGTGACTGTCTATGATCCTATCTTCTATATCTGAAATTTATCTTTGCAATCTTTTATTCTGTTGCATATGCTTTCAATAGAGTTTTTAATCTCCTGGATAACTGTTTGAATCTGTTTAATGGATTCCATTTCTTTCTTATGTTGTGTGTTCATTGTTTCCATTTCTTTCTTATGCTGGGACTTCATGGTTTCTATTATGTTCCTAAGCTCATCTATTTTTTTTGTCAGTTTCTGTTCTGGAGTCTCAAATCATGTCTTTCATTTTGCTCACCATCTCTATGGTTATCTGGGAAATAATTTTTGTTTTGAATTTTTCTAGAGCTTGATTGTTCAGTTTTGTTACTTCCTGTGCTGTGAGTTCTGAGTGTCCTGGAGATTCTCTATCTGATTTTTCATCCTCCTTTGCCCTACTGTTTGCCATTGGTGGACTTGGAGTCTGTATTTGTGTCATGCTTAAGTGTTTTCTCATCTTTAATTTTGCTGTTGGGTTGCCCTTGATTTAATCTCTGGGTCATTAAATCTTCCTGATATCATTGTGTCCCAGCCTTTGATTTTCTAATGACTTATAGACATTCTTATTTTCATAGTTGAGAAAAGAACTCATCAAATCAATCCCTATCCTTTATACTAATCGATACAATCAGGAACACAATAGAATCTATCACCACCCTTTATAGCCCTCCATTTCTCTGCAGAGTGCATCCAAGGACTTGCTCAATCAGGGGATATAAGAGCGGGGGGGTGTTCAGTGGTGCCCATGCAGCTATGCCCCTCACGCAGGTTCGGGGTAATCACTATAGTCCCCTGGAAAAGGCACAGCTCCAGAGGAGGCCCGTAGATCAGGCCGGGCTGAACAGCCGAAGGGTCTCTGAGTCCAAGCTGGGGCTGGTATCACAAAACTCACCCTCCTGGAGCATGGGAATCAGTCTGCTTAACTGATTATTAATATCTGTTAATATTGGTTTTATAAAGTTTTGCATAGAAGAACAGTCACCAGAGTGGAGTGACAACCCACAGAGTGGGAAAAATTTTACCAGTTATTCAGATGAAGGACTATTATCTAGAATATATAAAGAACTAAAAAAATCAGACCTCACAAGTAAAAAGACCCAATGTAAAAATGGGCGTCTGAAAGGAAAATACATTTCTCCTATGAAGAATTAGAAACAGCAAATAAATATATGAAAAATGTTTAACATCACTGGTAATTCATGAAATGCCAATTAAAACAATGGTGAGATTCCATCTCACTCCCGAAAGAATGGCTGCTATCAAGATATCAGCCAATAACAAATGCTGGCAAAACTGTGGGGAAAGAAGGAATGCTTATCCACTATTGGTAAGAGAGTAGACTGGTGCAACCATTGTGGAATTCAATGTGGAAATCTCTCAGAAAACTAAAACTAGAGGTTCCACTTGACTCAGCTATACTCCTTCTTGGTATCCTCTTGAAAGTATTAAAAGCATCATACCACAGTGATATATGCACACCCATGTTTATAGCAGCATAGTTTGTAACAGCTAAATCTTGGAAACATCCTAGATGCCCATCAAATGATGACTGGATAAAGAAGATATTTTTTCCTTTTTTGTACAATGTAGTACTACTCTATCATAAAGTAGAATGAGCTTCAGACACTTATAGCTAAATGGATGGACCTTGAGACAATAGTGCTAAGTGAAATAAATCAGACTCATATGTTTAAATACTGCATTGTTTCTCTGGTGTGAGAAACTGAAAGTGGAAGTAAGTGCTGAAATGTATAATGGATGTTGGGCAATGGAAAAAAAATCTTCAAATGTTAAGGTGAACAATGGAGGAGGGAGGGAGAAATGAAGGGACAAGAAAAAAAAGTGAAAATAGAAGGAAAATGGAAGCAAAGCTCTTGTACATAGGGAAGGGAGAAGGATTGTAGGGGAAATAGGATAAAATAAAATAAAATTTAATAAAAATAAAATAAAGTAGTGCACCTTTCAAAAATGTTGCTTTCATATACTTGAGTGTGCCAGTATTTGGTTCACATATATTTAAGATTGCTATTTCTTCCTCTTGGACTTTTCCCTTAACAAGCATATAGTGACTCTCTGTCTCTTTTGAGTAATCTTGGCTTGAAATTAACTATGTCTGCAAACAAAATAGTTACCCCTATTTTTTTGTAGGGTTTCTGTTCTCCATCCTTTGATTTTTAGTGTAAAATTTTATTTTTGAGTTAAATGTGTTTCTTGTATGTAACAAAGACAAAGCAGGAGGCATCACAATCCCTGACATGAAATTATACTACAAAGCTACTGTGATAAATACAACATAGTACTGGCAAAAAAAAAAACAAAAAACAAAAAAAAACAAAAACAAAAACAAAAACCCAGACCTGAGAATTACTGGAACAGATTAGATGACACAGATAGAACTACAAATACACTAAGCCACATTATCTCTTTTCTTCAACAAAGGGGCCAAACACCTTCACTGAAAGAAAGCCACTGTAATAAATGATGCTGAAATAACTGGCTTTCCACATGCCGAAGACTATCAGTAGACTCATATCTCTCACTATGTACTGAAGTAAAATAAAAATGGATCAAAGATCTAAATATTTAAACAAAGGCATTAAATCTGTGGAAGAGAAAATAGGCAGAACTCTTGAAGACATAGGTGTAGGCAAAGATTTTAGGAACAAAACTTCAACTGCACAGGAATATTACAATAATCAGCCACTGAGATCTCATCCTATAAAAAAAGCTTTTCTAGGGTGGGGGAAAGGTAATAAGGGAGAGGAAAAAAATATGAGAAACTGAAAAAATGGAAATAAAGTGTTTGTAAATGGGGAAGGGAGGAGGGAGTAAAGGGGGGGCAGGAACAAGGGGAAAAATGAGAATTAAGACTTATTATGTAAAGGTACAGCATCCCAATGATGAATGTAACTGTATTGTATACCTAGATTGTACCAATAAACTCAATAAAAAGAAAAAAAAAGTATGTTGAAATAAGCTTTTCTACAGCAAAAGAAATCATCAACAGAGTAAAGTGATGGCACAAAGAGTGGGTACAATTTTTCCAGGTTTTCCTCAGACAAAGGAATAATGTGTAGAATATAAATATCTCACAAATTCATACCCACCCAAATTAAAAAAATTCAAAAATGGGCATTTAAAATGAATACACACTTATCAGATGATGATGTACAATAAATACAAGAAAAATGTTCAATATCAATTAAAATTAGTGAGATGAAAATTAGAACAATGTCAAGATTGCATCTTACTCCAAAAAGAAGAGCAATTATCAAGAAGTTAAACAATAACAAATACTGGGAGGGATGTGGGAAAAATGAAACCCTTCTTTGGTGGGAGTGTAGATTGGTGCAACCACTGTAGAAATAAGCGTAGACATTCTTCAAAAGACTAAAATTAAAGGCTCCATTTTACCTACCTTTTCCCTTTCTAGGTACCTCCCCAAAAGATTTAAAAGTATCATACCACAGTGATACATGCACACCCATGTTCATAGCACCACAGTTTATAACTGCTAAATATTGGAAAGAGCCTAAATGCCGATCAACTGATGAATGGATGGATTGAAAAGATGTGTTTTTTTTATTACATTAGAGTACTACTCAGCCATAAAGAAAGATAAATGAGCTATTTATAGGTAAATGGATGCACCTTGAGAACGTAATCTTAATTGAAAGAAATTGGATGCACATTTGTAAATATTGCATTGTTTCACTGGTGTGAGATACCAAAAGTCTAAATAAGGACCAAAATATATAATAAAAACAGTGAAATAGAATGAAAATGTTCAAATATGAATGGGAACTAAGGCATGGGGAAGAGGGAAAAAAATTAAGAAAACAAGAAAAGAAAGACATGAGAGCAAGAATCAACAAATGGCATCTTATCAACTTAAACAGCATCTACACAGCAAAGGAAACAATGCATAGAATGAAGAAAACCTACAGAATGAGAACGTAGTTTTCCAGCTATCTCACAGTCAGAAGACTAATATCAAGAATATATAAAGAGTCCCCAAATTTATATTACCTAAAATGAAAGATCCAATCAGAAATGGGAAATGAAATGAATAGACACCTCTCAGAAGAAAAAGGACAAATGGCCAACAAACATAAAAATGTTCAACATCACTGGCCAGTAGAGAAATGGAAATTAAGACAATGTTAAGATTTTATTGTATAGCACAAAACATGGAAATCATTAAGATGTCAAAGAATAACAAATGCTGGCATGGCTGCAGCAAAAAAGGAACCCTCCTTCCTTGTTTGTGGTAATGTGACATGGTGTATCTATTATAAAACCATTGTGAAGATCTCTCAAAGAACTAGAATTAGAAATTCCACTTGATCCAGCTGTTCTCCCTTTAGGTATCTTTCCTAAAGAGCTGAGAACACCATCTTACAGCCATACATGCATACCAAATGATAGCATCCCAAGTCATTATAGCTAAATCCTGAAAGCAAACTGTATACCCATCAACAGACAAATGGATAATAAATGTGACATTTATACAAAATGGACTATTATTCAGCTACAAAACAGTAAATTTGATCCATATGTATGAAAACTTATGCACATGTAAAATACAATGTTGAGTGAATTAAATCAGATACACAAATTTGAATGCAATATTGAGGCCATACTCAAGTGAAATAAATAGGACACACAGGTGTAAATACAAAATAGTTTCTCTAGTGTAAGAAACTAAAAGTGTAAGTACGATCCAAATTTTATAATTGATAATGTGATATAGGAATAAAGGGGCTAAAGGAGTAGTGGAAGTGGGAAGGGTAGGGAAAGGGAAAAGATAAAATATGAGAAAAGGAAAAAATGGAAACAAAGTCTCTGTAAACAGGGAAGTGTGGAGGGGATTAAGGGAGGGCAGTGTTATTGGGAAAAAATAAGAACCAATATACATCATGTAAAGGTAGAAGATCCCAATGATGAATGTAACTACGGTATACCTAAAAAGTATCAATAAATTTAATGAGAAAAAAATGCCATATTCAAGCGAGGCAATGTATGAATAGAGTAATAAAGGATAGATAGAAGGAAATAAAGGATAGATCTCTTGCAAATTGGATGAGTTCAGGAGACTGAGGGCTGAGGGAAAGGGAAATAGAATGGGAAGGAAGAAGTATAATATACGCCATTTACAAGTACCAAATACCTACAATAAATGTAAATATTAAATGTTATAAACACAAGTGAATAATAATTATAACAACAAGAATGGAAATAGGAGAAAGTGATTTAGAGACTGAGGGATGGAATTAGGTGGCAAGAGGAAAGTAATTAAAAAGAAAACAATTCATGTGTCACCAAGATGAATGTAAACATTATCTACTGCAATCATATACTAATAATATAAAATTAAAATTAAAATAAAGTCATGTTGACAATGTATTTTCTTTAAATGAAAGATATAAGGGCCTTAAAATTGAATTCTAGGCCTACGCTTGAAGTGAAAATTGAATCTTCTTAAGGAAGATATCTGGGTGGTAGTTAATTTTGGAATGTTAAAGTTGATTGGACAAAAGTTTATAGCTCAGTTCATGGTCTCTTTAAGATCAGGGGGTCACCAGTCATCTGAAAAAAATAATTTCTACATACCTCTGAATTTCTTTCAGGTAAGTAGGACCCCGTTACTATTCAATAAGGGTCTTTTGCCTTAGTTTTAATGATTTCAGGATGGTACTGCAAGCAAGAGCAGCATCATTCTGCAGTTCATGTTTGCTTATCCACAAACCTTCTTTCCTTCCCCATTTTGTGCACAAATTCATGAGTATAAACATTGAACATGAAACCCTCCCTTTAAAAAACTGAGTAAAATATCATATTAATAGACATAATATCATAAGGCAGATATCTAGCCTGTCAATTTTTCATAAGTTTTTACCCATTGAACAGCAACATCTCTCCACACCAGCTTCTAGCAGACATCATTATATTTTCTGCTTCTGAGTTTGACTATTTTTGGTAACTCATATAAATAAAATAATGCTCATATAATACTAAATAAACAAAGAGAATTATCACATAAAATCTGAAAAAAAATCTTAAAACTTGAGACTCTGTCCTTGAGGAAATTACAGCCACACTAAGAAAATTAACACTAGTGGATGGAATCACACTAGATTTGTTAAAAATACACAAGATCATGATACTTGAATTAAGCAAAGCAAAATAAAATAACAAAAAAAAAATCCTAATGAGATAACATAAAGGAGAACATTACATTTACACTCACACATTATAGTTCAATTTAAAAGGCACTGACACAATTTTAGTATGCAATTCACAATTTAAATCTAAATCTATTATACTGTTTGCACATATTTTAGTAACTAGGTTTCACCATATACACTATGACCCAAAATGAAATCTGTTGAGCTAATGTCAATACAGATCAAACACGTGTTTATTATCTATAAATAAGAAATTGAATGTATACAAAACTAGAGTCCTATATCTTAGACAAAAAGAATCTAGTGAATAGAGATCTGCAATCTATAACTTGGTGTTCTATTTTTAAAAAATTACAGCCTCAGAGAACATTTTCTCATACAGAGAACAAATTCTTTAATCCATTCCAGCTATAATACTACAATTTAAAGGAAATTGACACTCAAGAATACTTTCAGTTGGGTATATACTGTGGTATATTTCTCTGTTTGAGCGAAAATTTTTGTTGAATACCCATGAGTATAGATTTCAATAAATTCTATTATGGTATCTTCCAAATTTTTCTTTATAGATATATATAATGATCTGAACTTACCTTTAGCAAAAGGATCAAGTACTTTAACAACTTGTCATTCTACAGAAGTAGATTGGGAGTCAGATCCAGTATAGTTTGATGTACTTGTCTTTTATTATATTTAAACATATGTGTAAAATATTATGTTTCTACAAGAAAACCTACATTCACAAAATAGTTTTTGTATTTGGAGATTCTTTTTTCATTAATATTGCATTCCTCAGCTAAAAGACTTGAAATGGGGGCCTACTGAAATGTTACTGGAAACCTCTACAGTAGGCTCTCAGTGTACAATGCAGGCCTGAAGAAAAAATAAACTAAAAGACAGAACTAAGAGAGACAGAAAGTGGAGCACCAGGATCAACAGTGCTGGTTCAACTGACATAGGCACTAGCCAGTTCAGGCTGCTGATTTTTCTTAGTAATCAATAGGGGTGAAGGCGAGTTCCATGCAAAGGTAGTACTACATAAGAGGATGCACAGTTGTGCAGTTTCTATGGAAATTAATGTAAGCAAGGTTCATAAAAGACCAGATAAAGCATTCTTGAATTAGGACAGTGTAGTCAAAATATATGGTTGTAATTAGAACATTGTCCTTCTAGTAAGAAGCTTTTAATTGTGGGAATGGAATTCAGGTGTGAG
Organism: Fukomys damarensis; assembly: GCF_012274545.1. Taxonomy (NCBI): domain Eukaryota; kingdom Metazoa; phylum Chordata; class Mammalia; order Rodentia; family Bathyergidae; genus Fukomys; species Fukomys damarensis. The sequence continues at coordinate 65,993,815 of NW_022900951.1, read as the reverse complement.
TTACTCTGACCTTTGCACATAGGCTTCAGCTGGATTCACTTCTATAAACAAGACAAGTGTGGGGTTAACTCTTTACAGCCTGCAATACTTGCAGCCTGCTTTGGGCATAGTCAATATTGCAGTCTCCCAAGGGCACTTTTTTTTCAGCTTTAATTGAGTTTATTGGTACATTTTAGGGATACAGTACAATTACATTCATTGGTGGGATCTTGTACCTCTACATGATAAGTCTCGATTCTCATTTTTTCCCCTTACCCCTGCCCTCCCTTCACCCCCTCCTCCCCTCCCCATCTACAAACACTTTATTTCCATCTTTTCATTATCTCATATTTTTTTCTTT
>NW_022900951.1:65986006-65993446 GCF_012274545.1 Fukomys damarensis | reverse complement strand
TCCCATTTCGAAATGTCAGTAATCTTATTAGGATCTTATGTATTGTTGCAGGTTATTCACACCAGGGAAACTATTCGGTATTTACACATGTGTGACTTATTTTTTTCACTTAGGAGTATATCTTCAATATGTATCCATTTTCCTATGAATGAATCTATTTTCTCATTTTTTATGGCTGAGTAATATTCCATTTTATAGACAAACCACATCTTCTTTATCCAGTTTCCATCGGATGGGCAAATGGGCTGTTTCCAAGATTTAGCTATTACAAACTGCGCCACTATAAACATGGGTGTGCATACTTCTCTGTGATATGATTCTTTTAGTTCTTTTGGAAAGACACCCAGCAGAGGGATGGGCAGGTCAAATGGAACCTCCAGTCCAAGCTCTTTGAGGTATCTCCATATTGATTTCCATAGTGGTTGCACCAGTCTGCACTCCCACCAACAATGGAGAAGGGTTCCTTTCTCCCCAGAACCCCGCCAACATTTGTTATTGTGTGATTTCTTGATAGCAGCCATTCTTTGTGGGGTGAGGTGGAATCTCAGTGTTGTTTTCATCTGCATCTCTCAAATGATCAGTGATGTGGAACATATTTTCATATATTTACTTGCTGTTTTACTTCTTTGTCTGAGAAATGTCTGTTAATTTCAGATGCCCATTCTGGAATTGGGTCTTTATATTTGCGGGGGCTGATTGTTTTGAGTTCTTTATATATTCTTGATAATAGTCCTTTGTCTGAGGAATAGCTGTTAAAAATTTTTTCCCACATTGTAGATTGTATCAGTTCTGTTGATGGTTTCTTTTGATGTACAGAAGCTTTTTAATAAGAAGAGATCCCAGTTGTTGATTCTATCTGCTAGTTCCCATGCTACTGAGGATTTGTTCATAAAGTCTTTTCCTATGCCAATGTCTTCCAGAGTTCTGCCTAACAGAAACACCAAGGGCACTTTTAAGTTGCCTGATAAAATATATTGGAAAATAAGAGAAAAAAGCATTGATATGTAACAATTCAGTATTCATGTTTATATGGTATGTGATAGTAAAAAGACAAAATGGATAGTTTTTGTGGATGACAACTTGATCCCATAATGCATATTGAGTTTATTGACTATCACACAACTAAATTTATATTCTATGAATTAAATACAAATGTATTCATAAATGGTGATGTATTAAGATGATTTTATATGATTTTATATCAGTCCTGAATAATTAATATAATGATGTTCCGAGGCAGTCCATGTGACTAATTCTATAGCCGAGTGTCTCATTAATTTATGTTACAATTCAATAAATAGTTCTTGAATGCCTACTGTCACTGTGTGATAACCAACCCAAATCCATCATGTGCCTCAATGACACTTTATACCTGCGCTTGAACAAAGAGCTTTCACTTGAACAAAGCACTCAAATTCTCCACCAAAAAAAAAAAAAAAAAAAATAGAGCCAGGGATTTAGCTCAGCGGTTCGGTGGCTTGCCTTGCAAGCGCAAGGACCTGAGTTCAATCCCTAGGACCAAACAAACAAACAAAAAACCTCCACATCCTGCTTCGCAGTGAGCTTGCTGAAGTTGTGGGATGTTTTGTAGCTTAAATAGTATGTGTGAAATTTCCCTGTGCCTCTCAGTAACCTGACATTTTTCTGCTTCTGCAAGATTCTGATTGCTCTACCCTGAGCCCTCCCCAACTGAAAGCATGATTTAAAAGTATAAATCAAACTGCTTCCCATTGCAGAGAAAGTTTTCTAAGCACTAAACCCTCCTTGGCCACCGGCTATAGTATGTGGGCTCGAATCTGGCAGACTGTGGTGCATCTCTATTGTTCAAACTTACTCATCCATAGCAACTGTATCTTTATTGCTGTGAGGATTGGAAAGCCTATCATAAAATTTATATATATAGCTGCAAATGCAAAGGAGTTATCTAAGAGTGAAGAACACATTGGCAGTTGATAGAAAAGATTCAAGTGATGCCAGAACTCAGTGTTCTGCTAGGTAGGTCTGTCTGAGACAGGATTCATAGTAGCATTCTGAGTCTAGTGAATAAATATGTAAAAGCTAATTTGTTATGAAGGTGACAAGCAGTAGAATTCCTAGTTGAGTGAGCCAAAAATCCAGAGGTTAGAAATTCTGAGAAAAGTATATTATTAATAAAGTGTTAAAATAATGTAAGACTTGATCAATGTCTTCCACCTATATCCTTTTTTAGATGTTCTCATAAAGTCCCATAATGGTTTGGGTATGGATGTCACCCAAAAGTTTCATTCAGTCAGAGGTAGCTGGATCTGTAATGTATGTATGATACCAGGATTAAGGACACATGATTACTAAACCACTACATGTGAATTATTAGTTTGGCACCAACCTATTCCTGGTATCCTGAATAAGATGAAAGGGACAAAAAGTCGCTGTCAAATTCCCTAGTTTGCTACCTTGTGCATGCTGTTTTGTTTCTCCTCTATGGTGCCAAGAAGAGATGACAATCATAAATATATATGCACCAAATACTAATGCCCCTAACCATATAAAACAAATATTAAGGGGCATGAAAAACCAAATAAGCACAAATACAATTGTAGTGAGTGACCTAAATACCCCACCATCACAAAGAGATAGGCCATCTAGACAAAAAAATCAAGAATTAAATACTAGAACTCAAGCAAGTTTTTCAACAAATGGACTTAATAGATGTCTACAGAGTGTTCTACCCCACAAAATCAGAATATACATTATTTTCAGCTGCACCTGGGTCATTCTCCAAAATAGAACACATACTAGCTCATAGAACAGGGTAAGCAAATGCAAAGGAATCGAAGTTATCCCATGTATATTATCAGACTATAGCACAATTAAGCTGGAGATCAATAGCATAAGAAACCATAAGAACTTCGCAAACACATGGAAATTAAAAAAACACTCTCCTGTATAATCAATGGGTCCCAGAGGAAATTAAAGAAAAAATTAATCAGTTTTTACAATTAAATGATAATGCCAATACACCATATAGGAATCTATGGGACACAAGGAAGGCAGTTTTACCTGGGAAATTCATAGCAGTGAATGCAAACACTAGGAAAACAGAGTGAACTCAAATAAACAACCTAATATTGAATCTTAGGCTGCTAGAAAAAGAAGAGCATGAAGAACCCAAAGCTCATATAAGTGAGGAAATTCTAAAGATGAGAGCAGATATCAATGTCATGGAAATTAAGAGAATGATACAAAAAAATCAATGAATTAAAGAGTTGGTTTTTTGAAAGAATACATAAAATCAATAAAATCTTAGCCAATCTTGTCAAAAAAAAGGAAAGAAAAGCCTCAGATCCATACAATTAGGAGCAATAAATGATGAAGTCACCACAGATCTAGCAGAAATCCAGAGGATCATGAATAACTATGTCAAGAACTTGTACTCTAATAAAATGGAAAACACAGAAGAAATGGACAGATTTCTGGATACTTATGAATTACCAAAGTTGAATGAAGAAGATAAAAAAATCCTGAACACCTCCATTACAATCAGTGAAATTGAAAATGTAAGTAAAAGTTTACTATTGAAGAAAAGTCCAGGTTCTGATGGTTTCACTGCTGAATTCTACAATACATTTAGAGAAGAACAACTGCCACTACTGTTTAAACTTTTCAATGAAATTGAAAGTAAAGCAAGTGTAGTGTTACTTTGCTTCCCAAACCTGGAAAAGACCCAACCAAGTAAAGAACTAGAGGCCAGTATTCTTAATGAATATGGATGCAAAAATCCTCAGTAAGATACCAGCAAACAGAATACAGAGGGTCATCAAGAAGATCATACACTCTGACCAAGTCAGATTTATTCTAGGGGTGCAAGCATGGTTCAACATACATAAAGCAATAAATGTAAAGTGCTATATTAACAGATTCAAGGAAAAAATATTTGATCATCTCATTAGATGCAGAAAAAAACATTTGACAAAATTCAACACCCATTCATGATAGAAAAAAAAGCAGAAAATTAGAATAAATTGTCTTTTTCTCAACGTTATAAATGTTACTTATGAAAAACCAACAGCCAACATAGTATTAAATAGCCAAAAACTGAAAATCTTCATGTTAAAATCAGGAACAAGACAAGGATGCCCACTATCACCACTACTCTTAAGTATAGTTCTGGAAACATTAACCACAGCAATTAGACTAGAGAGAGAAATTAAAGCAATAAAGATAGTAAAGGAAGAAGTTAAACAGTCATTATTTGCTGATGATATGATATTCTACATAGAAGATCCAAAAAACTCTGCCAAAAGCCTTCTAGTCTTAATTGACATTTTCTGCAGAATAGCTGGATACAAAGTCAACACTCAAAAATCTATAGCATTCTTGTAATCAAATAACAGACTCACTGAGAAAGAAATTAGGGAAATAATTCCTTTCACAATAACATCCAAAAAAATGAAGTATCTAGGAATCAATCTAATGAAGGAAGCAAAAGACCTCTACACTGAAAACTACAGCACTCTGAAAAAAGAGATCAAAGAGATACATGAAAATAGAAATATAACCTCTGCTTCTGGGTAGGAAGAATCAATGTAATGAAAATGGCCATACTCCCAAAACTGCTAAACAGATTTAATGCCATCCTAATTTAAATTCCAATGGAATAACTCAAAGAACTAGAGAAAATAATCCAAAAATTCATCTGAACCAGAAGAGAACTAGAATAGCAAAAACCATGCTGGGAAACAGAGACATGGCAGTGGGTATCACAATCCCCAACTCTAAAGTATACTAGAAAGCCACTGTGATAAAACAGTATGGTACTGGCAAAGGAAATTGAGGATCAGTGGAATAGATTAGATGATACAGAAAGAACTCCACATGTACTCAGCTACCTCATCTTTGAAAAAGGAGCCAACCATGCTCAGTGGATGAAAGATAGCCTCTTCAATAAATATTTGTGGAAAACTGGATTTCAATTTGCCAAAGATTAAAGTACTCCCTTATCTTTCATAACACACTAAACTGAAATCCAAGTGGATTAAAGATCCAAATATTAAAAAAAAAGAAACACTAAACTTTCTGGAAGATGTTAGGCAGAACTCTCAAAGATATTGGCATGAAAAAATTTATGAACAAATCCTCAGTACCACAGGAACTAACACAAAGAATTAACAACTGGAAGCACAAGTTTGATCCCTGGTAACAACAACAACAAAAAAGAATTAACAACTGGGATCTCATCTCATCTTAGTAAAAAGCTTCTGCACTGTAAAAGAAATGACCAATGGAGCTAAGAGACAACCTACAATGTGGGAAAAAATTTTTACCAGCTGTTCCTCAGACAAAGGACTATTATCCAGAATATATAAAGAACACAAAAAATCAGGCACCCCAAATATAAAGAACTGATTAAAAAATGGGCACCTGAAATGAACAGGCATTTCTTAAACAAAGAAGTAAAGCATCAAGTAAATACATGAAAAAGTGATCCACATCACTGGTCATTTGAAAGGTGCAGATGAAAACAACACTGAGATTTCACATCACCCCACAAAGAATGGCTGCTATTAAGAAATCAACCAATAACAAATGTTGATGGGGTTGTGGGGAGAAAGGAACCCTTCTCCACTGTTGGTGGGAGTGCAGATTGTTGAAAGCACTGCAGAAATCAATATGGAGATAAGTCAAAGAATTAGAAGCTATCCCTCTGCTGGGGATATTTCCAAAATAATTGAAAGAATCACAGCACAATGATATATGCACACCCATGTTTATTGTGGCACAGTTTGTAATAGCTAAAATTCGAAACAGATCAATTGCCATCTGTTGGAGACTGTGTAAAGAAGATGTGTTTTTTTCTACCAAATGGAGCACTACTCAGCCGTAAAGAATGAGAAATTGAGTCATTCATAGGAAAATGGATGTATATTGAGGCCATAATCTTAAGTGAAATAAATAAGTCACACATGTGTAAAAACTGAATAATTTCTTTGGTGTGAAAAACTAAAAGTGGAAATAAGATCCAAATTGTATAACTGACAATGTGAAATAGCAAGAAAAGGGTTAAAAGTATATGGGATATGTGAAGCATAGGGGAAAGAAAATAAGGAAAAATAAAACTATGAGAAAAGAACAAAAATGGAAAGAAAGTCTTTGTAAATAGGGGATGATGGAAGGGGTGAAGTAAGGGCAGGCGTAAGGGGAAAACATGAGAACCAAGATCTGTCATGCAATAGTACAAGATCCCAATGACAAATGTAACTGTACTGCATACAGAATTTGAGAGTCATTTTTTCTAAAATCTATGATGGTGTAATTTACTCAGTTAATAGCAAATTGCTATCCTTGCTAAACTATCATGAGACTCAAATATCCTTGAAACTTTGCAAGGAAGTGAATTGTGATGCTCTCAATTGAGAGAAAGTAATCTATGTTGATGGCTTTTAAGTAATTTGGGAGTTATCTTACATTTTTGGCAAAACAAAAACAAGTGCATGAATTCTCTAAGTGATTATTCATCTTCTGAATCTTTACATATTTCTTTATGTAATTTTTATGTATTTAGAAATTATATGTATTTCAAATACAGATATCTGCTTTGTACCTTATTCTTAACACAAATATTTTAAGGTATATTTTATTCTAGATATGGCTCCATTAGTCATTGCATAAATGGCATTACAAAGTAAAATTTAAATGTATGAGTTTTTAGTTTTTTTTTTTGATTTGGAAAAAGCACTTCAATGTAATAAGATTTATATCTATTTCAAGTTTTTGACAGGTTTAGACCTGTATCTTCTTTCTTGGCTGCAAGGATCTTATTCTAGTTTTCAAGAGGTTACAAGTTGGCGACTCAGTGGTAATAGTTTCAAATTCTTTCACAATACCAATATGCATTTATGTTTTTTGTATTATATTAGTAATAGAATAGTGGACAATCAAAAAATATAACCATTTAAAAATTCTTGAGATCAGAGAAACTAGTTAATTTGGAAATTTTGACTAAGATTAAAAATTTTGTTTTTTTCTAAAATATCTTTTCACTATGGCCACTTTTCTGTTACTGGTTATGATTCTATCTCACAATAAAGATTTAAAACAATAATACCTCAGATTTATTTTGTTACTTCAGAACTACCTCCAAAATTGTTTTGATTTTCATGGTACTTGAAGGCAACCATTTTTGGCACTGATTTGAAATAAGAAATGTTCGTATTATTCTCTTAAAAGATGGTTCTAATGTTTATTTATTAACAACTTGAATGTTGACAAAATCCATTAAGGCACTGACCTCATGGAGAAGTTAAAACTTTTAAAAAGGAAAAATAACAATGCCTTGGATATTTTTTTTTTCTGTTTTTGGAGAATTCTGAATCAGCACACCTTTGTCAATTCACTTATTCTAAAGAATCTGTTTGGAACAGGCATAGCTATGGTATTGAAATTAACAATTCATAGTATAAC
>NW_022900951.1:65958208-65985955 GCF_012274545.1 Fukomys damarensis | reverse complement strand
TATATATATATATATATCTGCAGAACATTAAAAGTGCACAATTTCAACAATACAAAAGTGAACAGTTCTATAATTGCACTGTAGCATGGACTTTGTTTGAAACAATTAAAAATATAGATATTCCTAAATTTCAAAATATTTTCCAATGCAAAATCGTTTTTCCTGTCCATACAATGCACTTTATAAAAATTATCTGCCCATTATTATTCTCATTAATAACAATATCTTTAACCCCATGTAGCTCATTATGCTTACCAATAATGTATATTCAACTAATCCAGAGGTTAGGGTTTATTTTACTTAAACCTCTCTAGTTTCATCAGTATTACAGAGGTATATTTTCTCTACCACCTCTTCTTTAGTTTTCTGGGTTGTAATACTACATTAGATTAAATTTAGTAGCATTGAAAGTCCCCAGAAACTAGCAGAGAATTATTTACATTGATTTTCATACTTAGAAAAACTAAGCTGGCCTCTTCAAATCTTGTCCATAGAAAAAGCATCTGAGTAGACCAATGGTTATAACAATTCTTTCAAACCTTCCACAGAATAAGTGCCTGTTGATATTGAACCTTAATAAATAAATTAGAACATCTTTAATCTTGGAATATATTTTTATTAAACTTCTACTCAAAATGTGAATGACATGACACCAGAACCTATACATTGAAAGTACTTAAAAAGTAACTTGCCATCAATGAGAATATGTACATAGAGATAGTAACCACTGAAACTCAGAAAATACAAAACAACTAGACAGAAGATAGCATTAGACCCTGAATGAGTGTTGCACACAGCAAAGGCTATAGCAACTCATTAGAGAAAGTAATCACTGTAACTTGCAGACAGAGAATGTTTTTGTCATCATTAGGAATCACTCTGTGTTTGCAACCAGTAGGAATTCCTTGTCCATTACTATTTGAAAATGTTATGAATATGAAGTCTAATTTCTGTATTACTGTGTTATATTGCCTAGTTACTTTAAATGAAATAAACCTTATTTTTTTCCGAATTGGTTGTATATCCTGTATTCTACATGAAAATTTAGGAATAATGCATTCAATATTATTCTATTTTCTACTTTTGATATATTGCTTCTTAATTGTTTTAAAGTTTCAGAGCCCCACCCCCTTGGGCCTTGGCAGAGTAATGGAGAGAGGAGTAGCTGCATGGATGCCTGCAGCACACCCCTGCCTTCTGCCTCTGCCCTCTTGGCTGGGCTGGTTATTGAATTTAAACTACAGAAGCACTGGGGATCATAAAGTCCGATGTTATGAGATCCAGCATCGTTTTTGATTTAATTTATAGGTTAAAGGTATTAGGTTAATAACTACCAAAATTTGTTATTTTCTAAGATGTGCTTGATTCTATTGTGTTGCTGATTGTATTATGTTGGCTAAGGTTTTGTGATTAAGTTAATCAGTTTTCCTTCCTGGTATAATGAAAATGAGTTTTTCTCAGAGTCATTGGACACTCAAAGCCTAAAGACAAGGTGTAACAGAAGGATTGAAGTATTAACCCAGGGATTAAACCAAGGACAGTACCAACAAAAAAATAGAACTGAGAAGACATTCAAGCAAGGCACAAGCACAAACACAGGCTGCCAGTTCATCAAAGGAAAATTCTGTGGAAAATAAGGTTGGAAAGTCTGATAATCAACAACCTGGACACCCTAAACTGATAGCACAGGAAGTAACAAAACAGATGAATGAGGCTCTACAAAAATTCAAAACAGAAATAATTTCACAGATAACTACAGAAATGGTGAGCAGAATTAGTGACTCTAGAACAGAAACAGGTAAACAAAACAAAACATGAGTTTAGGACTGTGATAGAAGTCACAAATGCCCACCATAGGAAAGAAATGGAAACCATGAATTCTCAACATAGGAAAGAAATGAAATCCACAAAACAGATTCAAACAGATATCCAAGAGATTAAAAATTCTATTGAAAGTATACATAACAGACTGAGCCAATCTGAAGACAGGATATCAGATACAGAACACAAGTGGTAATCAGTGACCATGAAAAGAGGGATCTCTTAAAAAAAAGTAAGGGAGCATGACAAGTCAATCCAACAGCTCCTAAATGACACAAAGAAGAATAAGATAAGACTGATAGGAGTCCATGAAAAAGTAGGAGAAAGTACAAGTTACATTAAAAAACTGTTCAGGAAATCAATGACAGAAAACTTCACAAAGAGAGCAAAAGAATTTAACATACATATAAGTGAGGTTTCCAGGACTCCAAATAGCTATGACCACAATAAATCTACACCTAGACATGTAATAATGAAGATCTTAGAAACCCAACAGAAGAAAAACATGCTACAAGGAGTTAGAGAAAAGAAACAAATCACATGCAAAGGAAAGCCCATCAGAATCACAGCAGACTTTTCAACATAAATCCTTAAGTCAAGGAGAGCCTGGAGTGAGGTATTTTAAGGCCTAAAAGAAAAAAAAACTCTAACCTAGACTGATGTATCCTGAAAAAGTATTTTTCAAAATTAATAGGAAAGTAACATACTTCCATGACAAAAAAAACATACGAGAAAATTCATGAATACCAGACAAGCACTTCAGACAATTCTAAATAATATCCTAGAAAAAGGCAATGAGGATCACAACTGCATGAGGCCTAAGAGAGCAAATCTACTAGGCAAGGCAAGAAATTAAAGGGACAAGGGAAAAATTTTAAAAGAACCAATAACTGGAAAATAACATTATGATTATAAGTCAATATATATCAGTTATCACCATCAATGCTTATGGCCTCAATTCACCAGTGAAAAGAAATAGGTAGAATGGATTATGAAAGAAAATCCAAAAATATGCTTTATACAAGAAACACACCTAGTTCAACAGGAAACTAGTAGACTGAAAGTAAAAGGGTGGAAAACAGTTCTCTATGTGATAAGAACTTGGAAAAATGCAGGGGTAGCTACCTTATTTGCAAACAAAGTAAATTTCAAACCAAATCTGATTAAGAGAGAAAAAGAAGGTCACTACATCCTTTTAAAGAGAACATTCCAAGAGGAAGAGATGGCAATTATAAATATATATATATGCACCAAATACTAATGCCCCCAATACAAAACAAATATTAAGGTGCATGAAAAACCAAATAAGCATGAGTACAATTGAAGTGGGGGACCTCAATACCCTACTGTCACAAATAGACAGGTCATTTAGACAAAAAATCAGTAAAGAAATAGAACTGAATGAAGCTTTTGAACAAATGGATTTAATAGATGCCTATAGAGTGTTCCACCCCACAAAATCAGAATATACATTATTTTCAGTTCCATATGGGTCATTTTCTGAAATAGACTACATACTAGCTCATAGAACATGTTTAAGTAAATGCAGAGTAATTGAAGTTATCCCATGAACATTAACAGATCATAGTACCATTAAAATGGAGATCAATAGCATAATATACTGCAAGAACTTCATAAACACATGTAAATTGAACAACACTCTCCTGAACAACCAATGGGGCACAAAAAAGATTAAAGAAGAAATTAGACAGTTTTTACAACTAAATGGTAATGCCAATACAACATACAGGAATCTATGGGACACAATGAAAGCAGTTCTAAGAGGGAAATGTAGAGCAGTGAATGCCCACATTTGCAAAACATCAAGCTCAAATAAACAACCTAAAGCTAAATTTTAAGTTTTTAGAAACATAAAAGCAAGATAAAGCTGAAGCTCTTATAAGGGAGGAAATTATAACGATAAGAGCCAAAATCAATGCAATGGAGAGTAACACAATGATACAAAAAAAAATCAATGAATTTAAGAATTAGTTTTTTGAAAGAATAAATAAAATCAATAAAGCCTTAGCCAAACTTATTAAAAAAAAAGAATAGGGAAGGGTGAAGGGGGTGAAGGGTGGGCAGGGGTATGGGGAAAAGACAAGAACCAAGATATATCATATAAGGTACAACGTCCCAATGATAATGTAAGTGTATTATTTGCTTTAAATGTACCAATAACCTTAATGGGGGAAAGAAGAAAAAAAGAGAAAATGCTCAATTCCATTCAATTAAGAATGAAGAAGGGCTGGGGATGTAGCTCAGTGGCATAGCACCTGCCTGGTAAGCGTGAGGTCCTAAGTTCGATCCCTGGTGCAAAAACAAAACAAAACAAAACAAACAAAAGAATGAAGAAGCTTGAGTCACTCCAGATCCAGGAGTAATCCATAGGATCAACAATACCTACTTTGAGAACCTGTACTTTAATAAAATGGAAAATAGAGAAGAAAAGGACAGATTTCTAGATACATAAAAATTACCAAAGTTGGACAAAGAAGATAGAAAAATTCTAAGCACCCCAGTTACAATCAGTGAAATATTAATGTAATTAAAAATTTTACAAAGAAAAGCCCAGTTCCTGATGGCTTCACTGCTGAATTCTACAAAAAGTTTAGAGGAGAAATATTGCCACTACTTTAGAAATTTGGTAGTGATACTGAAAGGGAAGCAATACTTCCAAATTCATTCCTAGAAGCAAGTATTATTATGATTCCAAGACCAGTGATAGATCCACTCAAGAATGAGAATTACAGGCCAATCACCCTAATGAACACAGATGCAAAAATCCTCAATAAGTTACTGGCAAACACAATATAGAGGGTCATCAAGAAATTAAACATTCTGACCAAGTCAGATTTATCCCAGGGTTGCAAGGATGGTTTAACATACATAAATCAGGAAATGTAATACACTATATTAAAAGAGTCAAGGATAACAAAAATATCATCATCTCAATAGATGCAGAAAAACTTCAACAAAATTCAACATCCATTCATGATAAAAACTCTTTGGAAAGTTAGAATAGATGGTCTTTATCTAAACTTGATAAAGCCTGTCTATGACAATCCAACAGCCAACATCATACTAATTTGTCAAATACTGAAAACCTTTGTTCTAAAATCAACAAGTAAAGAATGACCACTGTCACCATTCCTTTTCAATAAAGTTCTGGAAACATCAGCCATAGCATTTAGACAAAAGAGAGAGAGAGAGAGAGAGAGAGAGAGAGAGAGATGAGAGAGAGAGAGAGAGAGAGAGGGAATAAAAGCAATAAATATAGGAAAGGAAGAAATTAAACTGGCATTATTTATAAAGTTATGATACTCTACTTAGAAAACCCAAAAAATTACTCCAAAGGATTTCTAGACTTGACATATTCAGTAAAGTATCTGGACACAAGGTTAACAGTCAAAAAATCAATAGCCTTCTTGTACACAAATAACAGACACACTAAGTGTGAAATTAGGGAAACAATTCATTTCACAAAAACATCCAAAAAAATGAAATATCTAGGAATCTAATTAAGGAAGCAAAAACCTCTACATTGAGAACTACAACACTCTGAAAAAAGAGATCAAAGAGTATATAAGAAAATGGAAAGACATCCCTTGTTCCTGGGTAGCAAGAACCAATATAATGAAAATGACCATACTTTCAAAACTACTATAGAGGTTCAATGCAATACCAATTGAAATCCCAACAGTATATTTCAGTGAAGTAGAGAAAGCAATACAAAAATTCACTTGTAACCAGAGGAGACAGGCATAGTAAAAGCAATTCTAGCAACAGAGATATGAAAGCAGGTATCGCAAACTCCAACTCTAAAGTATACTACAGAGACACTGATAAAAACAGCATGGTACTGGCAAACAAACATACCTGAAGAGCAATCAAATAGATTAGAAGATGCAGAAAAAACTACAGACATGTTCAGCTACCTCATCTTTGACAAAGGAGCCAATCATCCTTACTGGAGGGAAGATAGACACTTTAATAGATGGTGTTGGAAAACTGGATTTCAACTTGCCAAACATTAAAACCAGAAAGACCTCTTTCACCATGCACTAAACTAAAATCCAAGTGGATTAATGATCTAAATATTAAAATAAAAACACTAAGCTTGTTGGAAGATAAGTTAGGCATAACTCTCGAAGACATTGGCATAGGAAAAGACTTTCTGAACAAATCCTCATTACCACAAGAACTAGCACAAATAATCAACAACCGGGATCTCATCTTTTTACAAAGCTTCTGCACTGCCAGAGAAATCATCAACAGAACTAAGAGACAACCTACAATGTGGGAAAAAATTTTTACCAGCTGCTCCTCAGACAAAGTTTATTATCCAAAAATATAAAGTATTAAAAATAATCAGAACCCCCAAATTAAAATACCCAATTCAAAAATGGACATCTGAAATGAACACATGTTTCTCAAACAAAGAAGTAAAGCAGCAAATAAACATATGAAAAAAATGTTCAACATCACTGGACATTCTAGAGATGCAAATGAAAGCAACAGTGATATTCCAGCTCACACAAGAAAGAATGACTGCTAACAAGAAATCAACCAAAAACAAATGTTGGCGGGGTTGTGGGAAGAGAGGAATCCTTCTTCTTTGTTTCTGGGAGTGCAGACTGGTGCAACCACCATGGAAATCAATATGGAGATACCTTAAACACCCAGGATTAAAAGTCCCACTTGACCCAGCTATTCCTCTGCTTGATATCTTCCCAAAAGAATTTAATGATCATACCACAGTGATATATGCTCACCCATGTTTATAGTGACATAGTTTGTAATACCTAAAACTTGGAAGCAGCCAAACTGCTCATCGACTGGACACTGGACAAAGTTGAAGTGTGTGTGTGTGTGTGTGTGTGTGTATGTGTGTGTGTTTTTCTATAAAATGGAATACTACTCAGCCATGAAGAACAAGAAACTATTGACATTTAAAGCCAAGCAGATGCTCATTGAGGACATCCTCTTAAGTGAAATTAATAGGACACACATTTGTAAATATCAGTTTCTCTGGCGTGATGAATTGAAAGTATAAATAAAGTTTGAGATGTATAATTGATATTGTGTAGTAGGAAAAAGTTCTAAAGGTATAGAGGATGTGGGAGGCATAGTGGAAAGGTAAGAAGGGAAAAGAAAAAAATAAGAGAAAAGGAAAAACATGGAAACAAAATATTTGTAAACAGGGAAAGGTGGAGGGCTGAAGGGTAGCCAGGAGAATGTGGAAAAAATAAGAACCAAGATACATCATGTAAAGATACAGTATCCCAGTGATGAAGGTTATTGTTTTGTATACTTAGAATGTACCAAGAAAGAGAAAAAGTTTCATGTGTGTGGTTTTTACCCAGACACACTATTAACTTTAGTCAAGGTTATTAAGTTGTCAGTGGCAAATATTTTCAATAATATTTCTGTCTTTTTCAGCCTTTCCCTTCTATAACTAGGTAAACATTGGAAAACAGGAATAGAATACTATCATAAAAGTGACATTCTCCTTGAAGTAGTGAAAGTACACTAAATCTGATTTAGAGTGAAATTTTTATGCATTTACAAATACAAGTTAATTGTATAAATGACTTGTTCCAATATATTGTAAACTTTTTGAGAACTAGGATCATGTGTAATTTACATTTCCAAATTCACTTCTCCACTATACACAAATAGCTTGTGTCCACTCAATAAGTATTTATTAAACTGAGGCAAAAGTGAACAGCATGGATGTGAAAGAAAGTAATGGCAAAAATTCAAGAAAAATTAATAAGTAAGCCATTTAAATTCAGATTAACCTGTTTGAAAATATTTTTGTCTGCTCAAAGTATTTGGACAACATATACCTAATCTGATGATTATATTTTCAATTATATTTGAATTCCTGGTATCCAACAAGATAACGTGGTATTTTAAATAGTTTACAAAAATTTATATCTCTATATTCATATGATAGTATACTTTTCTTGGAAGGGATATACATTATTTTCTTACTAGTGTTTGATTATTAGAAATCAAGAAGCACCTTTTCCTCATGAATTTAGTTAACTTATATTTCTCAGTATCTTAAATATCTAAATTGTCAGATGATGCACAAATAAAGTATTGGATAGTTTAAAAACTCAACAACATCAAGAAGCATGAATCTTTTAAATTATATAGATGCAATTTGAATATTGGATGTGCCGCATATGCCACAGTAAATAATAAAATTTTTTGTTTATAATGGGGTGAAGAGTTTTTCTCTTTTGTTGAGAATTTTCAGTCTGAAATTAAAAAACTTTTTTGAAAATTAATTTTATTGGTACATTTAAGGTATACAACATAATGACATTCATCTTGGAAATTTGTACCTTTACATAATCTGTCTTGGTGTTTATTTTACCCCTATTTCCCCTGCCCTCCCTTCAAGCTCTCCATCCCTCCGTATTTACAAAGACTTTGTTAACATTTTTTAATTTTCTCATATTAACTCCATTTCCTACTTTTACTTCCCCTGACCCTCCCATTTCTCTTTCCCCTGTGCCCCTTTTCTTCCTATTTCACATTATCTATCTAAGAATAATATCCAGAAAACAGCAAAGTTCTGTTGCTATTGTGGTACCTGGCACCAGTTTTTTTTAGACTCTTAATCATCATCTGGAAAGAGAACATTCTAGAGTAATATCATTAAAAATAGCTCTGATAAAGCATGGTCACTGCTACATATCATAAAGCAGGTACAAGTTATTTTACAGTCACAGAGGTATGATATAGTACTGTCCTACATCAATAATACTAGAATCAGTTTTGGTTTGAAATTTGCTTTGTCTGCAAATAAGATTGCTACCTCTGCTTTTTTCTGGGCTCCTGTCACATGGAGAATTGTTTTCCATCCTTTCACTTTCAGTCTATGGGCTTCTTTTTGCACTAGGTGTGTTTCTTGTATACAACATATTGTTGGATTTTACTTCTTATTCCATTTTGTCAGTCTGTTTCTCTATTTTTTTTGTCAGTTTCTGCTCTAGAGTCTCGAATCACGACTTTGATTTTGCTCACCATCTCTATGGTTATCTGGCAAATTATTTCTGTTTTGAGTTTTTCTAGAGCTTGTTTCTAGAGCACAGATTGATCTGTGCTTTGAGTTCAGGGTGTCCTGTTAGTTCACTATCGGCCTCTTCATCCTCATTTGCCCTACTGTTTTCCATTGGTGAACTGGAAGTCTGTCCTTGTGTCTTGCTTAAGTGTTTTCTCATTTTTATTTTTGTTGTCGGGCTGTCCTTGGTTTAATCTCTGTGCTATCACCCAAATCTTCCTGATATAGTTGTGTCCTAGCTTCTGGGTCTCTAATGACCCACGGACATTCTCATCTTCATAACATCAGATAAAACAGCTCATCAAATCAATCACAATGCTTTATCCCAACTGATACAATCAGCAACACATTGTGATCAAGCACAACTTGGAAACTGACCACCTGTGGTAGTCACTACTATCACCATTTAGTATATTTACCATTTAATGGCTCAGACAGAGCTAGGACCCAAGACCCCTGATCTCAGTTAGCTGATGGCTGAACCCCATGACACAGACTGACCTCGTGCTGCCAGGCCCAGATTGAGTTCCCCAACTTTCTGAACAGTTGAACTCTACACCATTCTACTACAGGTTTCCCACACCCTTTCTTTAAAGATGTTCAAAGTTGGGAACTCAGAAAAATACCCTTTATGACAACCTCTGCGTCTACAGCGTCAGTCCAAAGACTGACACATTCAGGAGGTCTGAGAGTGCATGCGGGGGGGTGGTAAGGGGAGTTACGGGGCTTCAGGGGTGCCTGCACGGCTACCTTCCTGGTGCTGGAGTGATGGCGGCTGCAGGCGGGAGAAGGCATGGCTCTCCTTCCTGCGGTGGATTGGGGCCCAGGCTACCTTCCTGGTGCTGGAGCGATGGCCTGGTTTCATTTTTTTCATATCTTCTTTCATTGCCAGTTCATGGAGTCCAGGTGGCTGAATATCAGATTGTCCCATCTCATTTCCCTTTGTGGTTACCTTAGATCATCTGAAAGTCTGATTGTGGGACTTGTTTATGAGTCTTCTCATGTCAAGAGATATAGCCTGTTGTGTTTTTGTTGAAACAACTTTTGTTCACTCAGTTGTCTTCAATTCACAGCAAGCCAACAAATGACCTTTTCTCTCTTGCTCACCAGTACACTAGTTCCTCATTTCACAATGGTGGCCTTCTGGGTCACTGAGCTGACCTGTTGTATGGGTGGGTTTTTAGCTGAGGCCTCTGCTGACTTGGGATGGTATCTATGTGTCCCTCTCACTGGGGCCACTATGTACCTGTTTTCTGGGAGGGCCTTTGGCTGGGGACTGTACACCTCATTCCTATTGCCTAAGTAGGCTTCTGGCTAGAGTCTCTGTGCACTTATGAGTGATATTGTGGAAAGCCTCTGGCTTTTGCTTGTGTGCCTGTGTAGCTCTTTTCCAGGTGGGCTTTTTGCTGTGGACTGGGTGCCCAAGTCACTAGGATCCTGGCAGGGTCCTGGATGGATGGGATCAGTCTGCAGCTGCACTGCTGCTCCTTGAGATCAGTGTGAATTTACTGATGCTGTGGGGTGGGCCTCTTGCTGAAGCTAGTGTGCCTGTGCAGCTTTTGTCTGGGTGGGCCTTTGTCTTGGATGGGTATGCCGGAGCCTCTGGGTGTGGGGCAGAGCTCTGGCTTGGATCTGTCTGAAGCTTCACTGCTCTGGCACACAAAGGTGCTCCCCAGGATCTGGGCACACTCATCGATGCTATGGGTTGGGCCTCTGGCTGAAGCTTGTACACCTGCCAAGAAACTTTTAAAAGTACAAAAATGATGACAGTTCCAATAAAGATTTCCTACACAGGTTAATTTAGAGTGTTTTAATTACCTGTGACATATAATATAAAGCTTTTAATTTCATGCCAGAATTATATAAAATCCTCAAACTGAGAAGAAATTAGACCTTCAAATTTTATTGTTGGACAAAATTATAGTCACATCTTCTATACGAACTCATTCAGATATAGAATTGCTAAATGTGTATAAATATATTATGTGTTTCAGAACTCCAATGCTGCAATTCTGCCTAGATTCATCATGGAAGTTAACTTATTACTCATAGTGTAGGTATTACTGATCCAAATTGATTTTATTTTCTTGTCCATAATTCTAGCTGCACCTGATGAGTCAAGTTATACAGGAGCAATGTTATTCCAGTTATAAGATGATTTTAATATAAGCTTATTAAGATGATTAGATGAAATTTTTTTTCAAAACTGAATGAGAAACTTGCTCATATCAGTACTTAAAGTATCTCTAGTTTAAAAAAACACTTTTATATGGAATCTGATTCTAAGAAAGAAACAATGTTTCAAAATTTATTGAAATGTTTTTTAAAATAAGGTTTCAAAAGTTTCATCAGTATATTTGTCATTTATATATTCCCTTTTTGTGGAAAGTTTAATATTTACTTCTTCAGAAGAGCACAAGTACACCTACACATGAGGCAGCAGGCACACAGAGCATCAGAGAAGCAGGATGTTTTTGAGACCTAATGAATGGGAAGCAGGTATCCTTTACACCCATTGGCCAAATTCAAAGGCTTACTATCTATTGTGGTTGGCTAGTTTAAGTAGTGCAAGGAGAGAGTCTAAAGATTTGCTGAAGAGAAGGAGGAGTTGCAGAGGAGAGTGCGTGGGGAACAAAATGTCCCTTGGGTATCGATCAGCTACCTTTGATCTGCAGATAGAGTCCTAGAATTTAGGAATTTCCCATACTGTAGTGTTTGGGAGGGGCTGCATGGGGTGGACTAGAGTTTAAAATGGATGCACTGCTGTTTGTATCCTTTGATAGAAAACACAGGGTTGTGGCTTCTCACAATTCCCTTCTCTTAAAATATTCCCATTATTTTCTTCAAACTATGTGAGCAAATGTTCACTTTATTCCTCCATCAGGAGAATATAAGGCAAGTACAGTGGGGGGGTGAATTTTGGTAAAAGCAGTTTTAATAAGTCTGGGTGAGCCCCTTAGCACAAAGAATGACACAGCAACCTACGAGAATGAGAGATCTTACTACTATTATTTGGGAAGTAATGATAGATGTCATCACTCCTTTCCATTTACCAGACCATCACTCTAGAAGGTCAGTTATTCAACCATTTCTTTTATTTATTTATTTATTTATTTATTTTATTTAAACTTTTCATTAAATGCTTTTCTTACCAGACCATCACTCTAGAAGGTCAGTTATTCAACCATTTCTTTTATTTATTTATTTATTTATTTATTTTATTTAAACTTTTCATTAAGAATGCTTTTCGGAGTCAACTAATGTGAAATGGACCTATTTATAAAATTACATATATCTATATTATAAGTAATTATTAATTACTGTTGAGGACTAAAATTTTAAGTTGTGTATGGATTATTTATAGGACCAAAAGAATATGCAACAGATAAAACTTTCCAAGTCCTTTGTTTTATATTAACTTGGTTAGTGGAAAGGAAAAGATTACCGGATGGTCCAAAGCATCAAGTGATCCAACCATCATTCTAATTTGGATTAATATTATATTTTCATGTGTATATTTCTTTGCTGAGGAGATTCTTTGAAATTTAGATGTGGATAGTGCATGTAGATAAATGATAAATCGTATTTGATATAATCTGATATTAAAATTATGAAATAAATTATTTAAAAGCTAAATATTCTGTGATTCAAGGAGTTATATAAGAATTTTCTTGTTGTATGAAACTTTTCCATGTGAAAAGAAATAAAGTACATAAAGATGAACATGATATAGTGCTTGTCCAATGAGAGTTTACAAGCTACTGAAAAAGATAATGCATATATACAAACTTTCACAAATAGATGGCAATGAGTGCTGCAGTTGAGAATGCAGAAGCTTACTTCATAGGACATACTTATATAGGTAGCACAACCAAAAAGTCAAATGTAGCTGTGTTATAAAAAGGAGTTTCTGAGGGATTTAAATGAGTAAATTTGAATATGGAATTTTGAATTTAAATAAGGAATTTGAATAAGTAGATTTGTGTTGCTCTAATTTAGAGTAATGATATAGGTTATAAATCTTAAAAAAATGAATCATTACTATGTTCCTTAGACTATCTCTAATATCAGATCCCAATTAGGTTTTTGCAGAAAATAGGTTACAACAAAGTTCACTTTGCTGATGACCAAATGAAAAATGTTAAAAGTCCAAGCACATTATCAGAGGTAAGAAGTGCTATGAAGGCACAACAGGATAGGAAGAAAATTTAAGGTAGAGCTTCTTCAATGAAGTGCTGAAGTACCATAAAGAATGAGAAATTAGATTCATTCATAGGAAAATGGATACATATTGAGGATATACTCCTAAGTGAAATACATATGTCACACATGTGTAAATACCGAATAGTTTCTCTGGTGTGAACAAACTATACTAGTACATAAGATACTAATGATATAATTGACAATGTGAAATAGGAAGAAAGGGGCTAAAGGTGTAGGGAAACTGGGAAGGGTAGGGGAAAGGTAATAAGGGAAAAGAAAAAAATATGAGAAAATGGATGCACACTACCAGCCCCAGCGAGGAAGGCGAGATTTGGAAGGCAGCTCTGAGACCTGCACTCTCTCTGGTCTGCTCGGGCCCATTTTGTGGGACCAGGTAGCTGCACCCTTGCCTGCCTACTCTGCCACCATCTCCAGCAAGGAAGGTTGCCACGCCTCTGAAACCACCTCCCACTCCACTCTCAGACCTCTCTGGGACACACTTCCTTACCTGCTAGAACTTCTTCTAAAATCTCTGTGGAAGTCTTCCTGACACCACAACTCTTGCATTCTTCCTGCACCCATAACCATCACTATGTGGATGATGCCAAGTTCTGCTGCCAGGTGAAGCAAGAGCCAGGCTTCTTTCTCTTTTGGTTTTAGGGGTTGGATGCCTATGATCCAAATCCCAAGGAAAAAATTCCCTAGGTTGCTGCCATTCTGGAATATGGTACTCTGGGACTTTCTTCTCAAAATAATATATATTTACCTTTGCAATTTTGAAACTGCAAAGGGTGGAGTCTTGCTGGTTCTTGTGATGTCTTCAGGCCATGTTTTCTATGGTCCTCTTCCTTCTCAGCAAGCAACTTCTCTTCTGCTACTTATTTGCATCTTTACTGGAGCCTCATTTCTGTACAAACTCACATTACATATTATATTGATGGGCTGCTTGTTATTGAATCTCAACATAGATCTGACTAAAAGCCCACCAATAGTAGCAAAGCCCCAGCATCAACATTAAACTGCTTTGAAATTTTTTTCTACTGGATTAATTAATTCACTACTACTAGTCTCAGACAAAATCTCTGCACATGAACAAAATGCAGATAAACTTTCTACCCAGGCAATACAGACTACATCTGGAGTCCAAAAACAAATGAAGTCCTTTCCAGCAGAAAGCTCCTGATCTTTATCAGCATCATTTCTATCAGCATTCTGTTAGTCTGAGTTCTGATCAGAATCTCCCATCAAGAACAGCTTAAGACAGTCCAGAGCTGTTTTTTTCAGCTGACATCTCCAAACCTTTCCAAACTGTTCCCACCAGCCAGTTCCAAAGGCTCCTGAACCACATGGCCAGGTACAGTCACAGCAACAATCTCACTTCTTGTATCAAATTCAGTCCTAGTTACTTTTTCTCACTGCTGAGACAAAATATCTGATGCCCAACATTAAAGGAGAAAAGGTTTATTTAGCTCACGGTTTGTGGAGGTTTCAGTTCACAGTTGGCTGGCTTCAAGGCAGGGTGGCATGACAGAGTGTCATTTCAGAAGAGAAACAGTCTGTGGCAGACAGAAGGTAGAAGGCAGCAAACAGCAGGTGACAAGTGACAAGACACAAACCTCTTTCTGTCTCTTATATATTATTCAGCCTATTAACACCCTTAATTCTAGCTTAATTTCCTTGGCCCCAGCATCACACACCCTAGATCCAGAGACCCCCAAAAAGCCTCAACTAGGACTGCATAAGTCTTTGGGGTACATCTAGACACAGGCCATAAAACTGCCATTTTTGTGTAGATTAAAATATGATATAGATTTGAAGTATTCGGGAGTTACGCATGCTTCATGGTGCTAAACAAATAAGTAATCCCTTTCTATCTCACTTCTCTGGACTACTAAAATTCTTATGACCAAATAATTCACTGTCTACATAATTTAAAATCATTTAACAAGAAAATTATTAACCTAACATCTACCCACTCCAGAACATTTACACATAATCTATTGGAAATCCATAAACACCAGCAACCATAAGAAATATTATTTGACTTATATGTAGATTTTAAATTCTAATGTGAAAAAGCAAACAAATACATAATTTCGCAGTGATATGAAGAAAATAAAATATAGCAAAACATGGAAGAGATATTGATTTGGAGGCACTATTTTAAATAAATTGGCTCATGAAGATCATTTGAGAGGGTTGAATTTTAGCAGAGACCCAGAGCAATCTGAAGACCTATTCTGTATGAAGATCTTTGGGAATAGTTTTGCAATAAAGCATACTAAGGGCAAAGTCTCTAAAGAGGGAACAGGTTTTCCAGAAAGAGAGTAAAAGGACGTGATGTGGAGCATAATGAGCCAGGGCAGTAAGAAATTGTGAGCAGTTAACCATATCAAGGAATTGGGATTTATTTTTGTTAATTTAGTCAGAAGAATTTGGAGATAAATCATTCAATAAATGATTTCATCTAATTCAAGCCTTATCAACTTTATAAATAGTGTTTTGACACTTGAAAAGAGAAAATATCGAAGATGGATGAGTGTGGAAGATAGGAAATTACACAATATGCTTCTGTAGTAATTCAAAATAGAGGCAATAATGACCCCGATATAATAATGACTGAAGAAGTAATCAATGCCCAGATTTGGGACTTTTTTTTTTGTGGTACCAGGGATCAAACTCAGGACCTCAAGACCTTGTACTTGTGAAGCAGGAGCAGCACTACTGAGCTAAATCTCTGGCCTAAGACTTGGATACATTTTGAAGGAACAGCCTCAATCTTATTGATGTCTTGAATACAGATGATAAGTAGCAAGATGAATGAATAACAGTGATATAATTCCCGACTTTTGTAATCTGGTTTCATATATGTCTTCTTTTGTCATTTGTAATTTAAACTCTTCAATGGTAAGGACTTTGCTCTTTTTTATTTTTATTTTTATTTGTTTTGGTGGTACCAGGGCTCGAACTCAGGTCCTTGTGCTTGTGAGGCAGGTGGCAGAACCACTGAGCCAAAACCCTGGCCCTCTCTTTATTTTTATTAGAATGTGTTTATGGTACATAGTGATTTCGTTTGTTACAGCTTATTTTTTTTTCATCCCTACCCCTTCCAGTCCTCCCTACTCTTTCCCATTTTGGGTCCTCTTGTCATTTACCAATGCTTTATTTCCATTTTTTCCTTACAATTATTTTTTCCCACCTCATATCTTTCCCCTCATTCCCACCCTGCATTTCTTGTTCCCATTCCCAATAAAAAGATCTCTCTACTTCCTATTATCTTTTATCTTGCTTTGTATTAATATTTTGGGGTTCCCATATATTGGAAACTATGAAGTATTTAAGCTTGTGTGCCTAATTTGTTTCACTTAAAATTATGGTCTCAATATACAGCATTTGGATATTTTCAATAATAATGCACTGCT
Organism: Fukomys damarensis; assembly: GCF_012274545.1. Classification (NCBI taxonomy): domain Eukaryota; kingdom Metazoa; phylum Chordata; class Mammalia; order Rodentia; family Bathyergidae; genus Fukomys; species Fukomys damarensis. Next base: position 65,969,428 of record NW_022900951.1, on the reverse strand, counting down.
GTATATGCCTGGTTGACTTCAGTGTCTGAAGCAAGAAATTATGTGTTCTCTTTACCTAACTTTAACCCTTGTTCTTCCGGAAGTTACTTGGGTGATTGTCATTACAGGAAAAAGTACAAGCTACATGTTATATTACCCAGCACTCACTTGATATACTTCCCAAATTCTCTGGATACCACAGAGATATTTAATCCGCTGATGGAATGCCTACGAATGTCTCAAGTTGATAGTTCTCTATTACAGAGTATTATTTTATTGTGTATATTTTGTTTGTTTTGTTTTTGGTACCGAGGATTGAACTCGGGGACTTGCGCTTTCGAGGCAGGTGGCGGAAGCACTGAGCTAAATGCCCAGCCCACTCTATTGTGTATAAATGCCACATTTCTCTATCCATTCATCTGTTGATTGGAAAATATGCTGTTTTGAAGATTTAGCTATTATAAATTGTGCTGCTATAAATATGTGTATGCATATTGCTCTGTAATATGATCACTTTAACTCTATCTCCATTTAACCTCAGTTCCAGTAACAAAGTAGGTCTTTAATAAATGTTAAATCTCCATTAATAGGGCATTCCCTAATCTACCTCTTTGACCCTTATTAATGCTTCTTTTGAGAAGTCTCAGTTTCCATCATTTATTTTCATTCACACTTTTAATGCAATTACTGAAACCCACATCATCTAGATTCTGTATTACTGCTACAACTGACTTAACGGTTTTCTTTCACTTCAGTCCATTCTGATTTGATTCACAATGTAAATTAATGATGAAATTTTAATTTCAGTCATTCATTCAAGACATACTTATTGAGCTAAGGCTGATGTCACTTGCCTACAATCCCAGTACTCTGGAAGGCTAAGGAAGGAAGATTTAGTTTAAGTTTAGCTTGTGAATTATAATGACATACATAGCAAGACCCTGTTAACAAAATTTAAAAAAAATAAAGATCTGGGGTTTTAGTTCAGTGTGAAGATCCTGGGCTCAATCCTTAGTACCAAAAATATACTTACTGATTTTTGTGTACATTATGTCTAGCATTTTTCTAGATGCCATATAATAAATAAAACAGTTAAAAAAGAAACAACTCCACTTGGGCTGCAGTTGTTAAAAATTCACTCAATAACTAAAAATATAGTAAATAAAAATATAGGCTACACTTGATAATAAGTGCTAATTAAAATATGGATTATACTTATAGTAACTAAAATATAGATTACACTCGATAATAATGTTATGAAGGAAAATAAAATAGCAAAGGGGACATATGGAATGTTAAGAACATCAAAATGTTAAGTAGAATGTCATTAAGAAAATCAAAATTTTAAATGGGTGCCTCTTTAAGGAGGTTATATTTGATCAGATACTTCAATCAGTGTGGCGTTGGTGGCATAGTGGTGAGCATAGCTGCCTTCCAGATACTTCAATCAAGTGAAATAATAAGTCATACAAAGATTATAGGGTATTATATTACAAGGTTTCTCATGTGAGCAGGAGTTTGGCTTATTTGAGAAATTGGAATAAGTCTGATATAAATAGAAATTTTGATGGTGGTAGAGTGGTAGGAGGTGAGGTCAGGAACGTGACAAATCCAGATCATTTTTGGCCTTGGCAATATGGTGAGAAAGTTTCATTTTATACTATATAAGAATGGAGACTATTAAACAATCTGGAGTCCAGCAGATCTAACTTTTGTTTCAAAAACATTAGCTAAACTGTTTGTAAATACTTGATTATGAAGAATTCAGGACCCTTGCTCTAAGGCTTTCTGTGCCTTTTATTCTAATTATAGTTCTCTATTTTCAAAGGTTTTTATTATCAGTCTAATATTCTACTGGTCTTCAACATATGGTCTTTTTTCCAAGGGGGTTTCATTATGAACTTACTTACTTCATATACATTTGTACTTCTCTAACTTTACCAATCTCTTTCCTTCAAGAGGGTACCTTTTATTTCCTCTTATAGGGTAGTGAAATTCCAATTCTATCATAAAATGGTTCCTCATCTTTCCCATTTTACTAATCTCTCTAGTCATAAATTAATGTAGGTCTCGAATATATTATAATGTATACTTTTATTGTGAATTATTATTGTGTGCTAATCTTTTCAAGTGATATTGCAAGTTCTAAAATACCACAGAATCAGTGGATTCTATGTTTCTAAGGTATCCAGAGAATTTGGCAAGTATATCTAGTGAGTACTGGGTTCTTGTCCTTTTTCCCATAATGATAATCACCCAAGTAACTTCTGGAAGTGCAAGGGTTAAAGTTAGGTTAGAAGAACCCATAATTTCTTGCTTCAAACACTGAAGTCAACCAGGCATATACAGCAGTGCATTCTTATTGAAAATTTCCAACGGTTGAATGGGCATCTTCTTGGTTTTACTAAAGCTGAACATATACCAGTCAATGCTCTGATCTATTTTTTTTATTGCTATCTCTTGCCATTGTCAGTGTGGGACAATCTGCTGAAAGTGAATCTCAAGTTAGAAGATCCGGCAGGCAGCACCTGCTCAAATAGCTGTCACAAAACTACTATAGTCACAGGGGTGTTAGATGTTCACAGCGATGAGAGAGAGACAGAGAGAGAGAGAGAGAGAGAGAGAGAGAGAGAGAGAGTGTGTGTGCTGGCCATAGATTCAGCTGTTACACACCAGAAAGAGGCAGCCCCACTGAAGGCAGCCATGTCTCCTCCCCCCTCCCCCCTCCCCGCTCTAGGGTTCTGGGCTGAAGCCTGGGACTGTCCGAGCTGATCTCGGGTTCTCATTGGCCGCTGTCTTTCGTGACGTCACGATCAAGATGAGAATTGATGATCGGACACGCTGATTTCATTGTCTGAGGCGGCAGTGGAGATCTAGGAAAAATCTCCCTGAATCCTACTGCCCCAGCACTGGCCTCGTCTGGGATCCTCTGATCCTATCTGGGATCCTCTGGTCCCTTCCGTGACCGCATCACGCCAGAGGTAAGAATCTAACCTGGGTGGATGTGAAGGGCGAAGAAGGGCAGGCAAGGCATTAGCATAATGCTGTGCCCAGCAGAGGCCCGTAGGTTCTGTAGACTAAAGAGGCAGCCAACAATTTGGCGTGGCTCCTGGGGAGCTAACTGCCTTTACCCTCCCAGCAAAGGTTAGCAGCACTGTGAGGTTAGAAAGGAGCTGAGGATAGGAATACAGTGGGTAGTGCCAGAAAACACAGGACATTGCTCCAAAAGGGCGAGTTCTGAGACTCACTTCTGGCACAGTAGTAAGAGGAAGTGTCGCCTCTGCCTCCGAAGAAAGGAGAAGGTTGATATCTATCAGTTCCAGATTTTACTGGAGAGTAGATTTCTCACACCCCTACTCAAAACACTTGGAGGGCGTTGCGCCTGCGCGTTAGCACCTTGTTGTTGGTGGAGGGGGTTCAAGGAGAGTTTAGGCAGGGAGCTTGCGCAGGCTTTTTTTCCGTTTTGCTGAGGTGGGTGGGGCTGAACCCTGTCTGGGTTGATTATGGAAAGGGTTAGGGAGTTGATCTTGACTTGTTTCAAGGGTCAGTTGATGTGTAGGCATTTGTCATTTACTTTAAATCTGACCTACCTAATTTAAGCAGCAGCAAAATAAGCCTGGTGCATTTAGAAAGCCTATTCTTGATCTCCAGGTATTGGGTTTGAAATGACAGAAAGAATTGGAGAAGAATTTGTGAAATAAAATGTTCTCGGGTGAGATACTGGAGGAGAAAAACACTAATTCCAGTAAAACCAACCTAAAGGTTGGATCTTCAAGGAGTTGTAATTTGGAGTGACAATCAGTTATTTTGAACATTAAACTTCGAAGAGACTCAAAATGAACTCCAAGGAGGAAAGGAATTTTCCTTTCCTGTTTTTTTTTCTTCTTGCCTCCATCTCTTAGTCCCTGTTTCACATTTCCAGAGTTTCCTCTTCTTCCTCTTCTATCTTTCTGCAGAACCACTGAAGTCGAATTGTATTTTGAGAGATCTTATCTAATACCTCTTTGTTGAGAAAGCTTATATTATTCAGTGATTGTGAGACAAAATTTCTCTGTATGTCCTTGGTGAAGAAATTTTACAGTAAGTTTTTAAATTTCCCTCCACAATTTGCTCATGGATTCCTATTTCATAGAGGAATCTGGATTTTACTCACTTTTCATCATTAAGACATTATCTAATCTTGGCAAATTTTTTTGAAAGTCCTCTCACACAATTCTTCCCTTATGCTGCACCCTAAACTCTCATCACTGCCCCCCCCAAGTCACTAAAGGAGCTTTCTAGTTAGCCTTTACCAATGCTCCAAATCCTTAATTTGTACCACCTGGTCTGTGAATACTTTCCATTATCATTTTATCTAACAAAGATATTATTATTTCTCTATTTTCTATTGTTCAAAATCCCATCTGTATTTCAACAAACTCTGTGATGCAGTCTCATTCTCCACAGCAACTTGACTTTGCTTTATTCTTCTGTACACATCTCTCCTTACTGGTTCCTGAATAATCATCTACATGACTTTTCTCCTCACACCATGATTGTTCACTTCACCTAGAGTGACCCCTCATGATTCAAATTTTACCCGCATTTGAAGCTCTGTTGAAATTATACATTTTCATAAATGCTTTCCAATTCTAGCCAAACTTATTGAGGTCAAGTTTCCTAGAACTCCCGCATCAATTCTTGCATTCGTCAATTTCTTATAACCTCACTTCTTTTGTCTTCTTGTTTTGGTGTGTCTGTTCAAATGGACTTCTCAACTGAATTTTATACCCCGCCTTAAGGACTGGGATCATGCAATTTACTTCTTTATCATATATCCATAGTACCTGGCTGATTAATCAAAATAGCTATAGCCACCTAAGTTCTTTTTTCCCCTTAAAATAGTTCCTTGGAATGAGCTAATATTGTTGTATAGAGAATTGTATACATGTGAAAACTTATTCATTACTGGTCAAACATAGATTTACCAGTGACTTAAAAAATTTTGAATTAATTGAGGAAAGACATGATGATCTCTATATAATGAATTACCTTGAAGTATAACATCCTTACAACAAAACTAAATGATTATGACCCCAGAAGTAGTTTTATGTGTAAACTTCTTTGTTTGAAAATACTAAGATCAGAAATAATCCAGTGTCCTTCTGAGGACATTGCATCATGTGTCCTCCTGAAATCTACTAATTACTTTTTTTTTTTTTTGGTTTTTTGAGACAGGGTCTCACTATGTAGTTGAGACTGACCTGGAACTCACTATGTAGCCCAGGTGGGTCTTGAACTCACAGCGATCCTCCTGCTTCAACTTCCTGAGTGCTGGGATTACAGGCGTATGCCACCACTCCCAGTTTACTAATTACTTTTCATTGCATTATACCTTCAATTGATTTTTTACATTGACCATTCTGGAGAGTTTTTGTTTATGTATGTCTTCAATCACAGCTGATTATTGTGGTGTTTGCTATAATTGTTAATATATAATATGTTGGCTGTTACTTTCCTATCCTTTGGGCTACTAAATGCATTGTTCCACAGAGCTCATGTTTTACTTGAATGATAGTGTAATCATGGCTTAATATAGGTTTCACTTCAATTTCAGCTGCACTTTGATGCATTATCCAATAGTATGTCAAAGTATATAAGTTTGAGAATATAGATTAAAAAGTAGTCTAGAAGGTTGTTAGAACCTGCAAATTTGAAAATCATTGTCATAGATTATTGTAAGTGAAACATGAATGTAATTTATTATAAAGAGACATCCTTTCTCCTTGATCTTTTCTCTTATTACATACATCATGTGAATCCCCTCTAAATTGGTTCATCTTGTATTGAGCTTGTATAGTAATCACTAAGAATTTCCTAGACATACAAATGAAGATTGATAGGCGTAAGCCTTCATTTAGGCAACTCTGGATAGAATATGATATTTAGGCACATGCTGTTCATTTCAGAGAACTTAAAAGATAACAAATGAGAGGATAGCATTTTTGTTTTAACGTTTGTTTTACAATTTTTATCTGAATGAGAGGAAGACACTGTAGTTTTTTCATTTAATTTTTCTTTTTAGAGTTTGAGCTGAAAGGAATTTTCTAATAATTAGCCAGTGTCTTCATTTTACATATGAGGAAGCTGAAGCCCTGAGAAGTGAAGTTCCCTGCCAACGTTAGTGCTAGACATTATGCTAACAACTTTCTATATTTTAACATGTATAAACTGAACAACATGTCCATGGGTAGTTTTTAGTATTATTTCCCATTGTTCCAATGAAAACAGAAGCAAGATCCTCAAGGTAGTTTACCTTTCCAGGACCACACAATTGCTTTCCATAAACACCATGCCACTTCTACAAGTCAGTAATTTCTATGGTTGACCAAATGCTCTACTCGTATTTAAATATTGTATTTTAATATACCTAGTCTTGATTGAAATGATGCCATGAAATTTCATACAATATATATTTTCAAAAACATTTACTCCACTTTGTTTTAAAAGTTGTGTTGCACAGGGGACTGGGGATTTAGCTCTGTTGTTCTGCCACCTGTCTTGCAAACACAAGGTCCCGAGTTTGATCCCAGGGATAAAAAAAAAATTGTGCTGTACAAAAAGGTATTATATTTTTATACAGTGTAATCCCCAACATAATAAAAATGAATGGTTGATTTTGATTTTATAGTGGTGTCAGCTAAAACTGAAATTAATGGTTTATACTTACACTGAGTACATTATATCTAGGTATACTGGTTTGGGAATAAAATGTGATAATTTTAGAGAGAGAAATGAAAAGCTTTTTAATTGAAAAGCTTTTTAGTTGAAACCAATCTGAAGATTAGAGTAGTCCTTGTGTCCACTATCAACAAAAATTAAATGCTACAGAACTAGGAAATGGCAGAGCTAGGACTTAAACCATTTGTCCTTCTAGAGTCTGTACACTTGGCTGCCAGCCTGCTAAGTAATGTGTCAGAGAGAAAGAGTAAGGCATACATTTTCCTTTTTTTCTTTAAATGAATGCATTTGTGTTTATATTTTCCCCTAACTTCCATTGTCTCTCTGAGCCTCTAATTCTTATGACATTTTCACTTTTCTCTCAGTGGCGAAGTGGAAAGATTGAGAAACTGAGGGGAAAGGATCATTGACTCAACTTTCTATAGCTTCAATGGCATAAACACATGGACCCATTTTCTTTTCTACTGCCAAACTAACGAAAGATGAAAGTGGTGTTCACTAAGTTTTATAAGCTTATGTGTCTTCTACTACACTTATTTATTGTTTTTATAGTTTCTTACCTGCTTGGCTTCATCTACCTATTGTGGATGGGAGAGCTGCACTATTTGAGAAAGTAATTATTTGAAATCTATTTTACAATTAGATTTGTCCTTACTAGACCGCAAATTTGTTGTTCAAGTCTCGTTAACACAGCAACAATTAGAATAGATCTGGTGCACTGTAAAATGTAGAACAAGAAATATATTCTGCATTAATAGAAAATATGACATCAGTTGTCAGGTCTGGTGTTTTATGGTATTTAGAACCTTGAGGCTTACTTTTATCTCTAATAACTGCTTAAAACTTGCTGAAAGTGCATTTGAGGTTTTATTCTCCTGCAACTAGAAATACTTAATATAGAGAAACTTTTTACATTCAATATTGGTTTTGATGTGGAGCCAGTTCACTTTTCTGATTGGGTTTGATACATCTACATCTATTAAATCTGTGCTATTTAAAATGTGCTCTGTGGTGTAGGAATGTGGTCATCACCTTGGAAGTGCTTAGATACTGCAAAATCTCTAGCCCCATCTCAGACAAATGAATGGCAGTAAACATTTTCATGAGATTTCCAGGTGGTTCATATGCACACTTACATGTGAGAAGCAGTGATTTACAGTGAAATCTGATTTCCTGAACAACCTATGCTTTTAAGATCATAGGAAAAAACCAATTTCCTTTTGTCCATTTTCCCATGCGTGATTTTCTCTATTGTATAAAATCATACTATGTATATCAACTTTGCTCCATTCTGTAGTCGACATTGTCTCACTCAGAGATTAGGTACATCTATTGGTCGGTAAAAATTTTAAGACTCTGGATGAGTCAGCCCTCTTATTTTGATGATAGAAATGGCCTTACCATTTGAATGATATTTGTCTTCATTACTTGATGTGTTAAGGAGTGCAATAGAAGAATGAAAATGTATTGTGTGCACTATTACTAATGTCTTTCAGGGAAACTATTTCCTGTTTGCTGCTGTACTATATTACCACAAAAATGGAGGCCTAAAACAATATAAATTTATTATAGTTCTGGAAATCAGAATAATGGAATAGATGTCTTTGAATTTGATCAATGTGCCAGCCTAGCTTTCCTTTCTGGCAGCTCTGGGGGAAGACTCCTTTTCCATTTCTTTTCCAGCTTCTAGAAACTACCCAGATGCTTTGGCTCATGGATTCCTTACATTTTCAAAGCTAGCAGTGGCTGGTAATGCTTCTCACATTTAAGAATCCTTGTGATTTCATTGACCCTACTATTCTATCTATGATGATCTACTTTCTTTATGTGACTTGATTAGCAACCTTAAATCCAGTTACAATCTTAATTCATGTTTCCACATAATCTGCCACATTCAGGAATTAGGCACTGTTATGCCTTGTACAAGAATTGTTATGCTTTCTTCCTGATAAAGGAAGTCAGAATCTCATCTTGTAATATTCTTATTGAAGTAATTAGTCAGTTTCATAGGAGAATTGTGCTCTCCATTCATGTTGTCTTAAATCGTGCTGTTTTAGAATGTGACTTTATTTGTAAATGAAGTCATTGCAGATATAAATTATTTAAGTTAAAATGAAGTCAGTCTTGACTAGAATGGGCCTCTAATCCATGTAATATGTCCTAATAAAAGGGAGGAATTTGGATGCCAGAACACATGATGGGAGAATGTCATATGATGTAGATGGCCATCTACAAATCTAAAAAGATAGGACAGGAATAGATCCCTCCCTTACAGCCTTCAGAACCAATCAAACCTACCAACATGTTGATATTAGATTTCTAACCTTCAAAGCTATGAGACAACAAATTTTGATTTTTAAAGCCATCAGTTTTTGGTACTTTGTTACAGCAGACCAAGCAAATTAACAAAGTCTGAATTATCTTTTGGGATATCTAGGTATTATCATACTGAAAAGAATTTATATAATAAATGTATATTCTATAATATGGTAGGTGTTGGATTAAAGAACTTTAATGTACATTGGTCATTTTTAGTAAGACCTGTTCTGAAATATGTTATTTCGCATCTCTGATCTTTAGTTACTTCAACTGTGAAATGACAGTATTACCTTCATTATATCTAAGGGCATTTTAGCTTTCAAATTCCATTCTTCTATTATTTTTACTAAATTATTAAATCCACACATGAATGAAGAGTATTAGCTGCAGGTGAAGTTCTCAAAATTGTGTTAAACATTTCTGCAGGAAACTGTCATAGCTATAATGATCCTAGCACTTCACTGTTCACTTTCCAATAAAAAGTAAAGTTATTTTAAAAAGAAATAATACTTTAAAGGGAAACCAGTAAGACAAGCTGGGCTCAGTGATGCATGCCTGTAATCCCAGTTACTTGAGAAGGTGAGCCAGGAGGATGTCTTCTACTTTACACAGAAATAATAAAGACATTATTGAGAAATGGCCCTGTTTTTCTGACTTTCTTGACACTTTCAAAATTTGTTAAAGGCTTGCATTCAAAATACAGTACATTAAAGGTGCCAAGCACACAATAAACATTTAATAAAAATTTAAATAAATGAGTAAGTTGCCAGATACCTGTGATGATATATTTATACATCAGCAGCTTTTGAGGGCAGTGACTCAGCGAGGAATGGTTTATTTTACAGAAAACTCTGTTATGATTTCTCAGTACTGCAAAGCATATTGAAACAATAAGTATTATCACAATTTACAGGTGAAGCTGTAGTTTTTAAATGAAAATGATTACTAAGTTACCTGGGTTAACTATTAGTAGTAAAAAGCAGTAGCTGAATATGGTCATGATAGGATCATGGATAATATATTCCACAATTCAGATCTTATCTGATTACCACTGAAGAATATAATTGTAATGAAATACCTAGAAGCCTGTTAGTTATATAACAATCTTTCCCTTCATATCCTATACCTAGGTGATAAATATGACTAGTCGGGAGAAATAAAATATCAAAAAAAATCGGTGTTAGTGTTAATCCTATTTTCAAATCCATAATATGCCTATGATTTGGCAATAGTGTGTACTTTTATCTTAATGCCATAGGCTTGACATAGAGCAGTATCTCTCAAACAGAGGTCAAGAGATGCCTAGGAGGGCAAGGACATATTTTCAGAGGTCTGTAAATTTTATAAAAATTTATAGTTTGAGGTTTTTACTTCACTGGTAATCTTAAGAAGAAAACCTCACAATATGCGTATACACAGTTACATACACTGCCTTGTCACCAGGTTCAGAGACTAAACTTGCATTTTATGGTCATAAATAAATATTGAAAGACATCTGTTGAATAAGAATTGAGTATGTCAGGACAGTGTACCTCAAACAGACTGAGAGATAGATTGTATTGGTCTATACCGTGTTTTAATTTGTTTGCCTCTTTCAATGAAAGAATAAAGGTGTTTACCCATGGCTATTAGATTTGAGATTTTACTCTGAGGATTTTAAGTAATTAAGCATTTTATTAGTTTAGAAAAGTATTTATGGTAATTTTTAAATTTTTATTGAAAAATATATATGTATGATGTTAAATTCATTGAATTTATGATTAAATATATGGTATTTTGATGTATGTATACATTGTTGCATGGCTAAACAAGCTTACTAACATCATGTATTACATCACATACTTGTGGTAAAAACATTTAAAAGCATCTCTTAGCAATTTTCAAGTATAAAATATACCTTTATTAACTGCAATTGAATTTTTGTATCTTTTGATCTATCCAATTCTAACTCTAGGTAGCCAATATTGTACTGTCTGTTTCTATGAATTCAGACTTGTTGTATTCTACATATAAGTGATATCATGGGTAATTTTATTCCTGTGCCTGATTTGCTTCACTTAGAAAAATGTCTTCTAGTTTGATCCATGTTATTGCAAATGACAAGATATCTTTGTCAAGTTTAAATAATCAATACATATGTATATATATATATAAATATATATACTCATATACTCAATGGAATATATATATATATATATATAT
>NW_022900951.1:65949073-65958053 GCF_012274545.1 Fukomys damarensis | reverse complement strand
TATATATATATATATATATGTAATTTCCTTTATCTATTCATCCATCAATGAGCACTTTGTTGATTTCGTCATATGTAGGCTATTGTGAATAATGTTGTAGTAAAAGTAGAAGCATGGATATCTCTTCAACACTGACTTCATTTCCTTTGGATATATTCCCAGAAGTGGTATTGTTAGATCAAATGATAATTCTATTTTTTATTTAGGGCATAAATACCATACTGTTTTATATAATAGATATACTAATTTACTTTTCCACTATTAGTTTACAAGAATTTCTTTTTCCTTGTAGGAATAAAGTAATGCTTCCACTATTTAATTAAATACATATATTTGTATATTGTACCTATTTAACACTGTATGATGTGCGTTGAGGAAATCTTCCTCTAACCAGTAACTTGAATGACATTCACTTAAACTGTTTTCTCCAAGTTTTTTGTATGCTATTATAAAATCAGGTATAAGAGATAGAAAAAAATTCAGATAGTCTCTTTGCTTCTAGGAAAGACTACCTTTAATCTTTACATAAACTGAGCAAATCTAACAGGAAACACTAAAAGACTGTCTACTCTAAGTGAAGAAATATGGCTTCAACTGTTTAAAACAAATTTCAATCACTAATGAAAAATTCTTTTGGGAGTAGGGTGAGAGGAGAGGTAGGATGGAATTATGTGGATGTTAAAAATGGTTGAGGGGAAAATAATAAATATAAATTCTCAAAATAGTGATTGCCAAGGAAAATATACGTTATTTTGACAAAATAATTTTGATTCAGTTTATTGGTACATTTTAGGGATACAGTACAGTTACATTCATCGTTGTGATCTTGTACCTCTACATGACAGGTCTTGGTTCTCATTTTTCCCCTTGTACATGCCCTCCCTTCACCCCCTCCTCCCCTCCCCATTTACAAACACTTTATTTCCATCTCTTCATTTTCTCACATTTTTTCTTTTCCCTTATTACCCTTCCCCTACCCATCCCACCTTCCCTACACCTTTAGCACTTTTGACAAAATAATTTTAATTACAATCATTTAAAATGCATGGCTATGGTTTTGTTTTGTTTTGTTTTATTTTTTTGTACTAGGGATCAAACTCAGGACCCTGTGCTTGTGAGGCAGGAGATGGCACCACTGAGCTAAATTCCTGGTCCAAGGGCTATCACATATTTTATAGAGCTAACTTCAGTTATAAATTAGAATGCAGCCTATATCTTAAGGGCATTAACTTAGACTGGGAGTTGTTTGTGAAATTTTAGAAGTTAATGCTTGTAGCAGTGAACTTGGACTGGAGAAAAGAAGAAAGTAATGATTTACTTGTGCAATTTATTTAGAGTGAGAAATGTAAAAAGTAAACAGTTTAGTTAACAGATGTGTATAGAACAAGGTAGTATTCAGAGGGCTTGCTACAAATCATTGGGAAGCTATAAATGAGTGGTCACTGGTTATATATTTCCTATGGTACTGCATGGCAGCATAGCTAAAGACACAGGGAAATCATTTATCACTGGAAGAGCTATTTATGTTTGTCATCCAACATATCTGTTTCAAATTGACACCTTTTTATAATAATATGAATTTTGATTTTTAACTGTAGTAATAGGCATTTATAATTACAAGTTTTTAATTTTAATTTTAATGTAAACCAGTGTTGTTAAAAGCTAATAAATTATCATTGAAACATTCTGAGATATATTATATTTACTTTAATATATATTTTTCCTTTCATATAAACATTAGCCTTCTTTAGAATTTAGAGGTGTAGCTATAAAAATGTGTGCATGTACTTGACTGCATGTGTATCTCTGTAAATGTATTTGTGTAGAGAATGTGTATATAAAGCTGTCTTCTCATTTGTGTTCATGTAATTAGAAATATATGTTTAGCTTTTATGTAGTTAGCAAACAAATTCATTACAAAGAAATTTTAAGTGTTCTTTAAAATGATATCAATATACAAGTTCTTTGTTCCTTATGAAAGTAACATATTATTTTATTGTTTTATTATCTCCTGTTTCCTATTTCCACCTAAGTGATACAGCCAATTCTTATCTCCAAAACAAAGAAATATATGCAATATACCTTAGCATCTTATAACCCAATAAATAGATAACACATTTTTCATACTTTTCCATAATATTCGAACAAACATGATGTTTGTTAGAATTTATGCTTTGACGATGATAAATTTATTTTTGCAGTATCTGTGAATACTAGCAAGCTAATTATGAAATTAGACAAATAAAGCTGTTTTCTGTATAGTTATTAAATATAAATAGTAGGTGGAAATGACAGCTTCTGAGACTTTAAAGGGTTTAACACCTGTCCAAATTTCATTAAGTTTGAAGTATTAAGTCATTACTGTACATTTTTTAAACTTCTGATAAAAGAAAAATCATGTAACAACTTGGTTTTTAATAGAATAATTAACCTAGTTTAGTATAAAATATTTTTTATATTTTAATGTTAAATTTACACCAAACCATTCTGCAGGGACATCCACATATGTAGTCACCATTCTTGTTAATTTTGTGCTAAACTTTTGTACTCTTTGATATTTTAAATTATCAATGGCATCACATACCCAGGACTTACAGAATCAATTTTAGTTTTATGATGATAGCATAATGAAGTATGTTTCCTTCGTTTGAATGTTCTTTACAAATGATTTAGAAGTGAATTGATGTTTGTAAAAATAATTATTCCCAGTAGCAATGACCAGTTGGTTATATAAATGTTTACTATTAACTAAAGTAGCCTTTATAAAGACCATTATAGATTAGCAAATATTTTAATGAGGATAACTCTTCATAAGAAAAAGAGTAATACAGATCTTATAGCCCCATTTTCCATATGAAAGTATTGAGGTCCAAGAGGTAAATTCTGTCTGCTAAAGTTTTAAGACTAGCAAATTGTGAAGCCCTATAGATATGTCAGTGACCTGATTCCTAAAGTATTCTTGATGTACCATTTGAAGAGAATACCTGACTTCTGTTTACAGCTGCATGAACGGAAACAGGATTTCCACTTTCATCTTAAAAGTCTGAAAAGCAACAAAAATATGCAAAATACAGGGGACAATAGATCCCACGCCTTAGACAAAAGGCAACACAGGACTTTGATTTCTGAGAAAGAGAAAACAAAGGGGATGAATCCTATGAGTGTCTCATTGTCTAGAGAGCTTCTATATGATAAGTGATGGAAGAGGGGCCTAAACAGCCTAGTAATCTAAAGTGAGGAGACAAAATTTGGAGTTGAAGAGGATAGGGTGGCTAGATTGTAAGAGACAATGTAATATAGAGACAAATCCTCCATAGAAAGGAGAAACCACACATTGAGAGAGTTCTAAAGACCTGAAAAGCACCTCTCAAGTCTTTGAATACTAATTAGCTCAAGGGAACAAACAGTTAAGGCCCTAAAGAGAACCAATAGAAATTAACAAGTAAAACAATTCTCAAAGCTCACACAAGACCAGGAGTAGTTTATGTTCCTACCCACCAGATCAGGAAACTTCATATTTCAGGAGGAAATTAAGATAAGCCATAGTTGTATGTTACTTCCATAATGGGTCAAATTAGCTCTAGAATAAAGGCAATTTCTAGATTTGTCTAGTAATAGAAAACTTAAAAAGAATCAAACCACTTCCAGCAAACTAATATATTTCAGAAAAAAGTCCAAATATATTTAAATACTACAGAAATATCCAGTACACAACAAAATTCACCAAAATCTGCCATTAAATGAAAACTTACTTGGCATACAAAGAAAAAGGACACAATAAAATTTGCGTATCAGTGAGAAAACAATTACAAAAATGAGATGAAATAAATATCAATAAAATAAATACAGAATACTAGAGAAGAATGCTAAAAACACTGTTATTATTCAGTTTGTTGAAGAAGATACGATTACAATCTGAATGAAAAAAATATATGGAAATTATTTTAAAAAGGCGTTTATTAGTTGAAGAGAATAGGGAGGGATGGGAGGGGAAGAAGAGGAAAGAAAAGAATTAAGATGTGTAACATACAGACTCCCCACGATAAACATAGTATTAAAAATATATTAATAAAAATACCAAAAAATATCTATATTGAAATTTCAAAAAGGAAATATAGTATAAGATGTGACAAGCATTAGCA
Organism: Fukomys damarensis; assembly: GCF_012274545.1. Lineage (NCBI taxonomy): Eukaryota > Metazoa > Chordata > Mammalia > Rodentia > Bathyergidae > Fukomys > Fukomys damarensis. Next base: position 65,953,911 of record NW_022900951.1, on the reverse strand, counting down.
TTAGCAAAAGAATACTTCAGGAGAAAAAATAATGAAGTTGAACACAAATGACTGGAAATGATCCATAATGTATAATATGGGAAAATTGAATGGATCAATTGTTAACTGTGAGACAACATTATTTAACCTACCGTAGATATTTATGAGTCCTAGAAAACGGGAAGAGGAAGACAAACACTTAAAAATGAACAGTTGAAAATATTTTAAATTTGATGAAACTTATAAGTCCATATATCCAAGAATCTCAAAAAATTTTGGGAATAAAAAAATGTGAAAATGGCATCAGGACAGTTCATAATCTAGTTGCTGAAATCCAGAGGAAAAAAACCCTTAAAAGGAGCCAAAGGAAAAATCTGCACCTTTTGTAAAGAGACATGAATAAATAATCATAGGAGATATATCATGGAAATCAGTGCAACTCAGAAAAATAATGAAAGAATATCTTTAGAATACTGAGAGTAAAAAAATTGTTAATCTATGATTCTGTATCAAAAAATCAAGGCAAAAGAAAAGCAGCCATATAAAAGACAAAATACTTTTATATAAAATACAAAATACTAATCAGCAGCAAATGAACACGGCCAGAAATGTAAGGTCCTTCAGGCAGAATGAAAATAGCAAATTTAAATTTAGATCTATAAAAATGAAAAGCACTGCAAATAGTAAAGATATGAGGTAAAATGATAGACCTTTTAATTTAAAAAATCATTTAAAAGGATAACTTTAATTTTTAAAGTAGGAACTTTTAGGAGATTTTAAAAAACATGGAAGAGGAAAATGTGCAAGAGTAATATGACGTAGATTAATATGAAAACTTATCATTACATAAGTTAATAAGTATTCTATGGTCTCTAGAGAAATCATTTAAATAACCAGAGTGATCAACTAAGAAAGAAGATAAAATAGAATCATAAAAATATTTAATCAATATCAAAAAATTCAGTAAAATATGAAAGAAAAAAGAATAGACAATACAAATAGAAAGATTATAGATTTAAAGTAAACCATCTCAATGATTATATTAATTGCAAAATGGTCTAAACATACTAACTAAAAGGCAGATACTTTCATTAGACATAAACTCAACCATGTGCTGGATACAAGTAACTCCCTTTAAATATAAATATATAAATAGATTAACATAAATCAATGAAAAAATACATCATAAAGGTTGTGTTAATATCAGATATGCAAGATTTCAGAAAAATAAATACTAGGAATAAAGAAAGTCATTTATATTAATTAGTGGATCAATTAATTAAAATAATATATAACCTTAAATTATTATATAATTAGCAACACTGTAAAATACAGACATGAAGCAGAAACCAATAAAACAGACACAAGCAAACAAATACACAATTATATTGAGATGCTTTCAATTATATTCAGATGTTTTAATACCTCTTAGCAATTGTAGAGTAGAGCAAAATTAGTGACTATTTTGAGTAGGAAAAAGTCGGACTACTTATACCTCACTCTCACACAACTTGACCTGACTAGTACACTTCTTTCAGCAGCAGAATGTGCATTACTCTAGGTGCACATAGAAAATTGATCCCATAAATGGATCCCATAAAATGGCCCATATTGTGGTCCATAAAACAAAATACCAAACTTTAAAAAATTGAAATCGCTTAAAGCTAAATCCCAATCCTCTTCATAGCTATTTCTATAAGGTGTATATGAAACATAAATAAATTCCATTTTTAGACTTGAGTCACATCCCTAAGGTAACTCTTTATGTATATGCAAATATTAAAAAAATCAGAAACAATTCTATTTCCAAACATTTGTGATAAGGGATATCCAACATGTAATTCTTAAATTTTTGTAGAATGCACTAGTGAAGTGGATAAGGTCTGAATATTTCTTTGAAAGAAAAAAAGTAAGTCAATTTAATTACATTTATTTCATTGAACATAAAATATTCAGTTATTGTATTTATTCTAAGATAGATTTTTGGTCATTTCCATTTCTCAAGAAATGGTTTCACAACAAGCTTTGGTGATGCATGTCTGTAATACCAACAAATCTAGTGACTGAGGCAGCAGGAGGATTACAAGTTCTAGGCCAGCCTTGTTTACAGATTAAGGCCCTGTCAATCAAGGAAACTAGAAGATTAAATTGATTCATTTCCTTTAATTTGTTGAATTTATAGACATAATATTAACAGTTTGGAAGTAGACACTTCAGCATCTATACAGTCTGTTGCGATATTCTCTCATTCCTCTTGGAAATGTGTCTTCTTTCTTTTGGGATGTATATTCTTTTCACTTCATTATATTCTTTATAGCTTTTCTGCTTTATTTCATTTATTTCTCTTCTTACTATAATTATTTCTTCTTCTGTCCTTGTTTTTGCATTAATTTGAAATTCCAATCATAGTTTGTGAAAGTGATGCTTTTCAAGCTTTATGATATCTTCTATAAGCTTTTAATGTGCTCCACTGTTTCCAAAGCATCAATTTAACTGCATCCCACATATTTTAATATGTTGTGATTTAATTTTTACTGATTGCAAAGTAACTCCTAATTTCCTTTGTGGTATTCTCTTTGGTATATGTATTATTTAAAAGTGTGTTGTTACATTTCCAAATGTTTGCAGAGTTCCTGTATGTCTTTTACCAACTTTTAGTTTGATTACATTGTGATCTTTCAGATTTTAAAATATTACAGATCTTGAAGAATTTCAGATTTTCAGATTAGGAATGCTCAATCTGTAATATCAGATCTATTCTAACTTTCAGAAAACAGAAGTGCTTATTGAGTACTTACTATTTCCAAGATATTACTTTTTAAAAAGGAGAACAAAACAGATGAAAATTTGCTTTCTGTCCTCCACGAGTTTATAGTGTGTGAGATAAAACTAAGGGACTCCTCCCTGTGTCATAACTTCAGTTCTGCCTATTGGGTTAAGATACAGCAAAGCAAATTGTCTTGCACTATATAGACATTTAAGGATAAAAATCCTCCTCTGTAATAATGGTGAACTTGGATTGATCGTTTCCTTTCTCTATCATTGATACAGTAAAGCTGATTATTTACCTAAGGGTGAAATACCCTTGTTCACAGAATTCAAGAGTCCCAAAACTACAACTTCATCTTTCTCACAGTCCCAACCCTATATTGATTGTATTGTTAAGAATAATTTAGTATTTCTTCAAATATTTTATGACTCAGTAACTCACTAATAAGCGAATGAGGTGATAGTTGCTCAGTTTACTGAAAAAGTGCCATAAATTATAATTTGCCACAGTCATATATTCACATGCACTGATAGATTGCCTTTAATAACGTGTTTTATTCCACTACTATTTACTTCACAGTGGGCAAAATAAAATAGCCATTGACTACTTCACTAGAATAAAGGAACACATTATTAACCCCTTCATTTATATGAAATGCCTCCAGCAAACTCAGGAAAATAAATGTTCCAAATTTACAAGATATAACCCACACAATTGAGTCACAGGTGAGTTTCTCAGACCTTTTCTAAAAAAAATCTGGTCTTTTACCAGATTAGAAGGAAAAGCAAAGTAAAGAGAAGGGAAGTGGGTAAAGAAAAAAAAAAAGGGGACAGCCTGCCTCACAAGCGCAAGGTCCCAAATTTGATCCCTGGTACCCAATGCAAAAAGGGGGGGGGATTAAAGAATGGGGACAAGAAAACAAATTATAGCAAATTAAATGAGTAAGAGGGAATTATTAAAAGCAGACCTGCTTGCATGAAAAATGACAGCAGATAATGAAGGTAAGGAGAGAACAATCCATAAAAAATAGATACAAAAATCAAAGCATTTAATGTAGGGACAAACACATTTTTTTTGATTATCAGAACATCATTTAATAAATCATGAATGCAATAATGATCAAATCTTATTAAAAAAACCTGCATTGTTTTTGTATTTCCTGAACAAAAAATTGGATAGTGCATACTGTAGTTCAGAAATATTTTGATCTAAAGTATTTATGAAATATAAAATAAAATTTTCTTTAAATAGTTATGAAAAATTAAGTTTTGTTGCCTGAAGGAGTATATTGTTTAGCTTTATAGAATTACTGATTTCCTAAAATATCTTAGAATGGGAATAAAATGATAACTGGAGACATTTCAAATACTTTCACACCAAATTATTGAATAGCAGATAGTATACAATTACGCATGAAACATGCATTATTGTAGCCACAAAAATGTAAATATCATTAAAAATGCTTAGAAATATGTTGTTCCTAATAAATATATTTTGCTTCAAAAATTTTCTAAGTTTCCATTTTATCAAAAGTAGCTATTCATATTTTTGTTTATTAAGAGCTTCCAAGGCATAAAAGTGGTTTGGTGGAATTTTGACTTTGTTTTCTGTTTTGTTTTCTATTTTGAGATTCTCCATCAGTAATGTTAGCCCGAAAGAATTCATTTTTCCCAGCGATCGAACTCAGGACCTTGTGCTTGCAAGGCAGGCAGTGGTACCACTGAGCTAAATCCATGGCCCAAAGTATTAATGTTTGAACAAGCTAAATAATTCTAGGTTTAACTTGACTTGGAACACAGCTTCTTAGTTTTTCTAGATCCACATTTTCAAATAAAAGTAAATTTTTATTTTTATTTGGTTGTTTCACTGCCCATAAGGTACAGCTCCACAATTGCAGCCACCTGTCAGGCAAAATTGGAAGCGAAATAAGGGGAGGGAGAAAGAGATAAGAGACTGACTCGGGACTCCTTCCATTCTTTACAATTTTAGCCCACAATGTACCACTGCAGAGTTCCGTGACTAGAATCCAAACATAGGTCAAAGTCTCTAAAGGAAATAAAATAAAAATTTAAAATAAAAATATTTTTAA
>NW_022900951.1:65945466-65948960 GCF_012274545.1 Fukomys damarensis | reverse complement strand
TCCCCCTCTCCCTCCCCCTTTCCCTTTTTCTCTCTCTTTCTTTCTTTCTTTTTCTTTTTTCTTTCCTCCCTCCCTCTCTGTCTCTCTCTCTTTTCTTTTCTTTCATCTTTCTTCTATACTAATGACTATACCCCAGCCCTTTTACTATTTTTTTAAAATTTTGAGACAGTTTTTTTAAGTCCCTAAACCACCCACATTGGGCACAAATTTATGCTTTTCCTGGCTCAGTGTACCAGATTCCCAGTAGTACTCTCATGGGCCACCATACTTGGCTACATATCTAGTTTTGTTCAAAATCTTTTCTCCTGCTGATTACAGTTATAATCTCTAGATAAACAATTAAAAGTTACTGCTTGAAAAATCTGACAATCAAACAAAACAAGTAGATTGAGAAAGGGAATCAGAATTTAGACAAGCAACCACATGTATCTGAGTTTCTCTGTTTTTTTTCCTACTGCCTCTTTTTATTTTATGAAAAATAAAAAAATATTTCATAACAAAATAGAATAAAAACAGTTAATACACTGTGTATCATCTTGAAAGTAGATGTGCAGAGACAAAAAAGATTCTTAAAAGGAAGAAACAAACAGATAATGGCACAATACTTTTTCAGTGAATTAAGAGAAACTAGTAGTTAAGATGTTCCTTGTTTAGTGAATGTTTAATGCATAATGAGTGTTTGCACTTATCACTCTTGCTTGGACTTAGGACCCATCTTTTTTTTTTTCCAGTAGCGGGGATTGAACTCAGAACCTTGCACTTGCCAGGCAGGCAGTTCTGTACATCTTGTTTACAGAGCTTCAGTGTATTTTTAGTACAGTACACTTCATGTGTATATACTGTGTAATTTTTGCTCAATTCGTACTTACAGGACTAGTTTTATGCTCTGTTATACATTACAGTGCTGAATGTAAAAATTCTGAAAATAAAAGCAAAGTCAGAGTTGGAGGTTCCTTTGACCATTTCTTTGTTCTGAATATAATGGTGTACATAACTATAAACAATTCCTTATTTAACAATTCATGTAAAGACCTAGTGCCAGAAACAGACCTCACTTGTTAAGTGTCTACATAAATAAATAAATTAGCATATTTATTATAATATTTCTAATATAGAAGAATGGGTCATTTGGGGAATTATTTTAACATCTCCCTTCTTCCTCTTTCCTTTAGAGACTTTGACCTATGTTTGGATTCTAGTCACGGAACTCTGCAGTGGTACATTGTGGGCTAAAATTGTAAAGAATGGAAGGAGTCCCGAGTCAGTCTCTTATCTCTTTCTCCCTCTCTATATTTCGCTTCCAATTACAGGTGGCTGTAATTGTGGAACTGCACTTTACAGGCAGCACAACAACCAAATAAACTCTAGGACAAACCCCTTAATTCAAGAAGACTGAAAAGAAATGTGACCTCTGCATGGAGGACAATATGTGAAGAATCCTAGAGAGGAAAGAGCTGGAGAAGGGAATCTTTTAGTACTGAGTCTAACTAGTAAAAAACTCAACCTTGGTCTGATTTGCTCAGAAGAAGAAAAGACCCAAAGCAATGTGACAAAGGCTTTGGAAATAAAATTGACATTAAAACAATCACCCAAGTAGCTTTAGTGTGGAGGCAGACTTTAAACAACAGAGCAAAGGATTAGAAAATTGAACTGACCTACCCATAGAAAGCCAAACAGAAATTGCAACCTGAACCTAATAAGCGTTAGTTGCCTGCTACCTGTATCCCCAAAATACAACCTTATCCAGAAGAGCAAGTAAAATTTGAAAGAACCAAGGTAAATATTGAACTTGCTCATCAAGAAGTGTCAACACTACCATAACCCACATTTCAATTATAAAAACAAATACTAAAGCCAGTTATTATAGCTATGATTTCTTAGATGAAGATAAACACCCTGGAAAAGTGTTTTCAGCAGACTAATAGAAACAAAATATAGCACTAATGAAAATTATACGGCTGAAAAATCCAACGATGGATTTTTTAAGTTGCCATTATGACACAGACCATGATGATGATGACAACAAAGAGAATCAGTGAATTTTATGATACATCAGTATAAATGATCCAATCTGATAGAGAAAAAAACCCAGATAGACAAATGTGAACAGAACCTCAAGACCTATGGGATAGTACAAAATAGCTAACATTCATGTCATTAGTATTCCAGAAGGATGGGAGAGAAATTAGGGATGACAAAAACTGATGTAGAATAACTTTTTATATTTTCACAAAAAGTAGATGAAATATACCCAAATTAGGGGAAAGACAAAATTTACAGATTTGCAAAAATAAAGGAGCTTGAATCAGATAAACTCAGAGAGAATCATGCCAATATAAGTAATAATCAAACTGCTGAAAATCAAAGATACAAAAAATTTGAAAAAAGCTAGAAAAGAAACAAATAATAGAGTGAATGTTTTTGGATTTCTGCTGAGAAATCTAGAGACCAAAGAAAGCAGAAAAGCAATTTTGAAATGCTGAAAGGAAACAAGTTCTAATTCAGACAGAATCCTATCGCAGTAAAAATGCATGTAAGGAAAGATGATGAAATGGTGACATTCCAGATAAAAGAAAATGATTTTTTCACAGGCAGATATGATGTAAAAGGTTAAAGTTTTTCAGATTGAATGGAAATGATAGCAGAAGACATTCATGAATGAAAGAAAAATAAATGGGAACATATTTCATTAATAGGACATATTATTATTATTATTTACTTAATTTCCCTAAATATGTATGATCATTGACAATAAAAAGTAATGAGTATTACTGTTCCCAGTAAACATAAACATAGTATATATGATGATTATAGCATAAGAGGAGAGGGTAAAGGGACCTACATGGTTGCAATTCACTTTGGAGAATATTACCTATATAGAGAGCAAACATAAGGCATGTATATTGTAATTCCTTTGAAAGCTTTTAAATTTTTTATTTTATGTACAAAGAGTTAGCATGTCTCTTTCACTGAGTAGATGTCCTGGATAATGTCTTGGATAATGTCCATTGCAAAATCACTTAATTCAACTTGATAAAGCCAATATCCTTTGCCTACTGATGGAAACACTGGTGGCACATGTTCAGGCCTTACTTCTGGATCAGACTGTGTTGGGTTCAGCAGACACGGCAAGAGCGAGAGCCTGGCCGAATTTCCTTGGGTGGCTCCACTAGAGCTGCTGGTGACCCATGTTGTTTCCAGAAGTACGAAGAGGCAAAAAAAAAAAAAAATTAAAAAAAAAAAAAAAAATAAAAGAAAGAAAAAAGAAAAAAGAAAAGAAAAAGCTATATATTTTCCTAAAGTGCTCATTTAAAAATATTCAAAGAAATTTAGCCAAAACATCAATGAGTTAAAATAAAATACTAAATCTAATTCAATAATCTAAAAAAAGTTGGAAAAGGCAGAAAAGAAGAACAAAATATCATAGGATAAAACAGAAAACAGGTAATAAAATTGTATATATATATATATTGTATATATATATATATTCCAAA
>NW_022900951.1:65944117-65945442 GCF_012274545.1 Fukomys damarensis | reverse complement strand
AATATACATGGTCTAAACAATAAAGAAAAGATATAATGTCATGTTGCATTTGTAAAACCCAACTATATACTTCATAAAGAAATCCACTTTATATTTAAAGGTATAATTAAAAATTAATAAATTTGTATAGTATGACACTAATCAAAACAAAACCATAGTATATATATTGATATCTGGAAAATTTGAATACAGAAAGAAGAATAGTACCAAGAATAAATAGGAACATGCTATAATGAATGAAAAATGAAAAACGTTTTTATTTTTAATTTTTTAAATTTTTTTGTTACTGGAAATTGAACTCGGGAACTTGCCCTTGTAAGGCAGGCTGTGGAACCGCTGAGCTAAAGCCCCAGACAATGTTTAAAAATGTTTACGTGTCTAATAACAGATCTTCACATTCATAAGGCAAAAATTGATAGAAAATAGAAATAGATAAATCCAGAGTTACACTTGAGAACTTCACTATGTATCTTTCAATAATGGATAAAATAAGTAGTTTGAAAATCAATAAGTTGTATAAGATTCAAATAAAACTAGAGCCATGACCTAATTGATATTTGTTGAATTGTCCAACCAATGACAGCATTTCTTTAAAATATGCATGGAACATCCACCAAGAAAGACAATACTTGGGGAAATAAAATGAACTTATAAAAATTTAACATAATGAAAATTATAAAAGTATGTTCTCTAACCATAACCAAACTAAGCTAGAAATAATACCAAATATCTAGAAAAAATCTACATACTTTAATTAAACAATATATAGGGAAAATTAAAATATTTTTAACTGAGAGAAAAGGAAAATACACTTTCAATATTCAACCAAAGACATAGAAATAAAGTTAAAGGCTGGGGATTTAGCTCAGTGGTGCCACCTCCTGCCTTGCAAGCAAAAGGTCCTGAGTTCATCCCCCAGCACCAAAAAAAAACAAAAATAAAGAAATAAAGTCATGACATTAACTGTTTATTATTTGGTAAAAAAATGATATCAGATCAACTATGCAAGCTTTCAAATTAAGAAACTGAAAAAAAATAATTAAATCCAAACAATCAAATGAAAGGAATAGTAAACATAAGAGCAAAAATTAATGAAAACACAGAAAAAGAATAGACAAAAATTGTTTTAAATCAATAAAATTGATAATGTTTACAAGCTGACAAATAAACAAGGAAAAACAAATTCACAACATCAAAAAGAAAACAAAGACATGGAACTGCAAACCTTACTGACATTGGAAGAAAAATAGGAAAAAATAATAAGCAACTTCATATGTTTGAATTAAGCAATTTGGGTAAAAATATAACACTCTCTTCACTTGATC
>NW_022900951.1:65930814-65944083 GCF_012274545.1 Fukomys damarensis | reverse complement strand
ATATATATATGCTTAATTTCTAATTTAGTACCCCAGTACTCAAAACAGGAAAAGGAAATCACTGACAAAATCCCTCACACATGTAGACTCAAAAATTCTGAACAAACCGTTACAAACCTTTACCTTTATACGAATGCTTGGACACGAACTGAGGTTTATTTCAGAAATGGAAGTAAGGGGGGGCTCAACATTTGAAAATAAGTCATTCTAATTTACCATATAAAGGACAGAAACACAAATTATGCAATCCTCTCAATAGATGCTTAAAAAAGTATTTGACAAAATTTAATCATCCCAAATAATAATAATATCAATAATAACCATCAGTTTAATAGATATAGATTTTGGTACATCCCAAATAATAATAATATCAATAATAACCATCAGTTTAATAGATATAGATAATTTGGTACAGGGCAAACACAAAAAAAATCTACAGATAACATCATAATTAATAATGAATGAATGACTTAATCTTCCCCAGTAAAATCAAGAACAAAGCAAAAATGTGACTGTCATTAAAACATGTTGTATGTCCTAGCCAGCGCAGAAAGATAAAAGTCATAGGTACTGATAGAGAAGAAACAAACCTATCACTTTTTGTGGATGACATTACGTAAAAAATACCAAACAATCAACCAAACAGTTTCTGAAACTAATATGAAAGTTTTGTAGTTGCAAAATGCAAATAAATATGCCAAAATCAATCATGTCAATAAGCTAATAATATAAAATTGGAAATTAAAAATATATAATTAAAAATATATAATTTACAACAATGCCTTCCCCAAACAGGAAAAACATAGCTTGAAGTTTAATTGATTATGTATGCTGAAAACTAAACCTTTAGTGACGAATATAAAAGAGGGTTTAAATAATTCAAAGTATTAAATAGTCAGAAGACCCAGTATTGGTAAGACACAAAACTCCCTAAATTAAAGCACTGATGCAATACAATTTGAAACGTAATTCCAGCAGGATTTTTTTTTGTAGGCATGAACAAACTGATTGTAAAATTCACTTGAGAATATAAAGAATGTAGAACAAATTTTAAAACAATCTGTAAAACACCAAAAAAAAGTGATAAACGGACTTCTTCAGAAGTGGAAACTTATGTTCTGTGAAATATATTTTTAATAGAATGAAAAGACAAGCTACAGACAGGACTTACAAATCAAATTTCTGGTAAAATATTTGTATCCAGAATGTATAATGGAACCCCTTTAAACTCAATACTAAGTATACAGTCAACCAAATCAGAAAAATTTGGCATATATTTCAACAAGAAACTTCCACAAAGAAGATAAATAGATGGCAAATAACTATATTAAAATATACTGAATATCATGTCATTAGGAAAATAAAAAAGCTACGATATGCAAAATTACCCAATAGAATTACACATTTTAAAAAATCTGAAAGTAATAAATTCTCAGGATGAAGTGAAGTAACTGAAACTTTCTTTGAATATAGGTAAGTACAGAAAATTGTATGCACATGTTCCTAATAGCTTTAACTATAATTTTAAAGAACTTGAAAGAATCATAATATCCTGAAATGAATGAATGAACTGCGCTGTTTTCCTATAATTAAATACCATTCTATAAGAAAAAGGAGCGAACTATTGATAACACACAACAACACACACGAACCTCAAATAATCTATGCTGAGTAAATGAAGGTAACTTAAGGAGGCTACATGCTTTGTTACTCCATTTATTTTGTATTCTATAAAAAGCAAAGTTGTAGGAACAGATTAGTAGCTCCCAGGAGCTTAGAGTGCTGGAGAGGCTGATTACAAAGAGGCTGCCTAGGGGAAGTTTTTTGGAGTGATAAAGGTTTTCTGTTTTTTTCTTTTTGTGTTTGGTTCATAATGATGCCCATTTTTAACTCATAAAACTGTACAGCAAGAGGAAATTGTACTGTATATAAATTTAAATGGGAATAATAATGGTTAAAAGGATAATGTTAATAATGACATATAAAGATGTACAAGGTGTAAAATTAATCGCAGGAAACACTTTGTAAACAAAAACATCAATGGATTACTTAAAATCCAAACTTTAATTTTGGAAAGAATGTATTATGTTTGAACTGTTGAAGATTTTATGGACTCATCTCATTTGTAAAATCAAGTTTTTCATGGCTGAGTAGTACTCCAATATATATATACCATATCTTCCTTATCCAGTCACCAGTTGATGGAAATTTGGGTTGTTTCCAAGATTTAGCTATTACTAGACATTAATAGCTAAATAGGTGCATATTGAGACCATACTCTTTAGTGAAATAAATAGGACACACATATGTAAATACCATATCGTCTCTCTGGTGTGAGAAACTGAAAGTGTAAATGAGGACCAAAATGTATAATAGATAGTTTGAAATAGGATGCAAAGTTTCAAAGGGGAAGTAAGGAGGGATGGGGGAAGGAAAATGGGAAAGAAAGAAAATGAGAAAAAAAGGGAAAAAAGGAAACAAAACTTCTGTATATAACGAGACGTGGAGGAGTGGAAGGAAGGAAAGGCAAATGGGAAAAAACAAGAACTAAGACATATCATGTACAGGTACAAATTCCCAAGGATGAATGTGATGATAATGTATATCTAAAATGCACCAGTAGAGTTCATTTTTTAAAAATCAAGTTTTTCAAGAATGAAATCTATAAATAAATTTTGGAGGTACTTGTAAAATAACATAACCAGCTAGATTATTATTAAGGCATGAAACTGTTAAGTATGGCATCAAATATATGATCAGTGTTATATAAAAATTAATCTCAAGTATTTCTATATGAAAATATGACTCAAGCTACCTGAAACCCCTATTGAAGCAATCATTCCTAGAAGCCAGATGTTTTCAATGTTTCCAAAGCAATAAATCTCAAATATTTATCCATTACCCTGCTTAATTAAATAGAATATATACAGCATAATTTAATGTTTTCTTATTGGCTCAATCCTCAAAACACAGAATCCTAAATCTGAGAAGGATTTGAGAAATTCCATATTTGAAAATTGTAGATAAACTGAACGGGAGCTGGTTATATTAAAAATATAAATACGTTAAAATTGTTAATGCTTTACACTTTAAGAAATATGAATTCTTATATCTTTTTTTTAGCAATTCAGTCTCACAAGGAACTGAAATAGTACAAGTCTGGAATTTTATAAACTAGGAAATAGATGCTGGGGGAAATTGATTTACCAAATATTGACGACTGAGAGTAGAATATAGCTCATCTTATTCCTAGGGGCTGGCATGTGCTGAATGGCTGGCCCAATACATACAGTATTAGAGTAGGAAATTGAGGTGAGAATAGATGATGTTGCTCAACATTTAATATTCTAATTCAGCAAAACTGCCCATTCATTCAAATACCTCAAATATTCCATAGAAGCAATGGCTTATTATTTTATCTTCCACATAAGTAAGAACTCAAAAAGTACTTTTAAAACTTCCTGATTAATTTTTACAGGTGATTGAAAACTTTTGTCTATGCAGTCATTTAATGTACTGCCACTTCCTAAATCGAGATATATATTGTGGTTGGAAATAATGGCATGATATCTTGCTCCTTGCTGAAATGCGATTATTTTGTTGTAAAAATGAAATTTATAAAAAAGAGTAGCCCTCTTGAACAAAATGAAGTTGATGTTATTGCTACTAATTTAGGAGGAAAATTTTAAAATTCACAGTATTGCCCATTTTCAGAATTGTAGCCTGTAGATATCTGCTTAATACTCAGTCATCTGCATTTGGCTACGTTGGTTTGTGAAGGTCAGGTAGTATTTGAGCAAATGTAACAGTTGCAACCATCCAATAAGAACATATTCTTATGTTCCTACTTTAATAGGTATCATCATGCTTGGGGATTACATATATCTTGCACTTTAGGCTTTTTGTAAAAGGTGCAACCCTGCAAAGTAGGATCAGGGCCATTGTCCTAGTTAGGCATCTTAAATTAAAGTTTGCTATCCTCCTCAGAACTCACTCCAAAGTACTTGTCTTCTTTATTTATTTATTTATTTTGGAGTACCGGGAATTGAACTCGGTTCCTTACGTTTGCGAGGCAGGCACCGGAACCACTGAGCGAAATCCCCGACCCAAATACTTTACTTCTCAATCCACCCTGGATGATATATTTCAGGTATTTGAACATCACTTCTGGATTTTCTCCTGATTCTGGCTCATCCATTTAGGAAAATGAATTCCAAATTGATCTGAAAACTGGCAGCCACAATAACAAAACTTGTTTTGATAGATACGGTCCTTATCCAATGATCAAAAACTGCTTGAACATTTAGTCCAGTAGCAGATAAGCAATTTATACTTCTGCATTAGTGTACGCCCTTCCAAAACACCTCTCAAAATTTACTGGAGGTCTTTGTTTCTATTTCAGGTAGGCACTCTACTCTCTCTCATCTTCCCTATGTCCTCTCCGGCACCTAATTTTCTATGATCTGTTCTTTTAACATTAGTTAGGAAAGGTTTATATGAGTAGGAAAAAAAAAGCCAGGTATACAAACTGCAGTGTATAGCAGCGTAATTCTTCAATTTCTTTATTAGATGGATTTATTGTTTTAAGTATTTATAGGAAGGGAAATTATGTTTTACTTCCATGCCAACTACTTCATTGATTTCATGCAGAATATACTATGCAAAATGATTTGGTTTGTCCTACAATGTTTTTCCTGATGTTGTTTTCCAAACTTGAAAGTGGTCTTTCCTTAGGAAAGATTTTCTGTGAGTTAACTATTGGGAATAACAATTTCAATGTGACAGCTTTCAACAAGAACCTGGAATTCCCTTAATCAAATTACTAGGATTTTTTATAAAGATGGACTATTATAATTCATCTTTTTTTTAATTTTATTGAGTTTATTGGTACATTTTAGGGATACAGTACAGTTACATTCATTGTTGGGATCATGTACCTTTACATGGCAAGTCTTGAAAGTAGAGTTTAACCAGCCTTTTACTTATGAGAGTCACAGAGATTTTTGCCCTTGATAAAAAGCATTTTATTTATAGGCAGAAATAAATGAATTTTTAATTTATCTAATTTTAATGGTGTAAATTTAATTAAAAGCTACATAGTTATTACACAGTTTTAATAAAATACACAATTTTAAAACGTTTCTTTAGACACTATAGTTATTAAAATGATTATTTTGGATAGCATCACTTAAATTATATCTTCCTTTTATTTTTAAGCTTTAAAGGGAGATTCTGTTTTAATATATAAAAAGAACTCCTTATTTGCAGAGAGGAAAAATAAAAGGATCCTTTTGTTCCACAGCATAGCTTATTTTCAGACATGTGCCAGATGCCTTGCTTGACAAAGAACAGTGAATGTCCCTGTTGATAATGGATCATGTACAACTACCTCTATTTCTAACTTTCCTAATCATAAATATTTAAGAGATAGAAACAATTTTTGCCCTATGCACTGACTCTAACTAAATAAGGCCCTTCTCTATTTTTTCTTTAATGTTGGTACTTATTTTTAAACAAATTCAGTATATGTTTGTACTACACATATTTTTCAGTAAGAAATTATCTCCCTTATCACATAAATTATTGCCCTTTAAAAATATTGTAATTTGGAAGCACCGAAGTTGTATTGAAAAACAAAGTGTATAAATTCTAGGCATACCAATTTTTTTTTCTAATTTTGAGAGTATCTTCTTTTATTTTTAGATGAATCTACGTTCAGTATTTACTGTAGAACAACAAAGGATTTTACAACGTTATTATGAAAATGGAATGACAAATCAAAGTAAAAATTGCTTTCAGCTCATATTACAGTGTGCACAGGAGACTAAGCTGGACTTCAGTGTAGTCAGGGTAAGTACTGAGGTCTCACACTCAAATTTATAGCCTTTCATGACTAGTAATATTTGCTTAATATGAGAAAAACTACTCAGGGTATGAAGCTACTAACTTTATAATCAACTTCATTTCCCTGGTATACAAATACTAATTCTTAATAAATAGAAATAATCATTTAGCATATATTTGTTTCTATAAATATACTGAAAACACTAAAATGTTTGTAGAATAAACACATCTTTTAAAAATCTCAGTTCTTTGAACTAATAAACACTTTTAAGCTTAGTTCATGCTTTGTGAAACCTCAAATTGATCCTAATATAACCCTTAGCAGCAAAAGATAGTAATACAGGCATTTTCTGAGGGAATTTTGTATTTATAGCTTTCTTCTTGTATTTGTTTTTTTTCCTCAGCATTTATGACTTTAGTATTTTTATCTTTTGAGGAAATCCTAGTCTGTTTCATTAATAGCTTATTCTAAGTAATATGTATGCATTTTAATGGTTAGTAAGAAAGGGATGAGATCCAAAGAGATGATATAATCAAAATTATAGTTATTCAGCTGTAAATAATCAGCTGCTTCACATTAATGAAAGACAATAAGAAGGTGATATAAAAAAGAGAAGAGATAAATCTAACAAAAGTCAAGGCTTTTATTGAATGCACAAGCCCTTCATGTTTGTTTCAACATGCTAGAAGTCCTCTTGTCAGGAAACCTTAATGATTAAAAAATTTAGAAACTTTCTAATCCTTGGCATTCATTAGGTTAATTAAGGAAAGAAAAAATTTGTCTATTTTAAAGTTTATTTTACTGTTTCTACATTCAAAGATCCCAGAGGAAAAATGTATTTTGATATGCAGAATTCTGTGGAAAATATTTCTTTAAAGCTGAAGGATGTGTTTGTTCACCTTTAAATAGGTAATTATAAATTCTATGGGAAATATTTAGGATATCTGTTTCTTATTTCTTGAAATCAACCATTATACTCAGATTTGTGTAAGAACTAAAACTATTTCCTACTGATGGCTCTAAATGCACTATTTGAAATTACCTTTACTGAACTTTCATTGTTTTTTTTTTTTTTTTTTTTTTTTTGGTACCAGGAATTGAACTCTGGTCCTTGGGCTTGCAAGGCAGGCCAACGAACCGCTGAGCTAAATGCCTGGCTGAAAATTCTTAATTGATGTAGAAAATGTAATACAAAATATTTCATTTTGATATTATATTTTATAAATACAAACTCTTTTACTCCTATAGTAATTTCCTTGCTTTCTTTTTTCATTTTTCTTTTCATTACCTTAAAATTAAGTTTTCTTCAGGCAGCTGCCTTGTGTACTATCTTTTATAATTCTGATTTGTTATTGTAGATTTTTCCTCATAATGTATTGATATATCTTGAATATTGATATATCTGAAATACAGATATTTAGATTCCAAATAATGTAAATATATAAAATAAACCATGAAAATAAATGATATTAATTCTTAAAATGTAGACTTACAAGTATACTTTCAGTGTAATATGATTTTATGAATAGTAATATCTCATATTATGGAATTTATTTGCACTGAACACAAACTGTCAAATTAAAAAATGGCTGAAAGAGGAAAAAAAAGTTTCAAGGGATTGTGCAAATCAGAGTCATTCTCTCCCTCCTAGAATGTATAAATTGTATTGAAATTCAGTCTTCCTAATCTATACCCTGACACAATTTTAATGGCTTTTTTATTCACTGGAAAAGAGAGTTGTTTGTAAACTGATCAGTCCTCAAACACATGAGCTGTATTTTCTAGGTCAATAGGTCCTACTTGTTAAAACTCTTTATTATTTTTAGTCTAATTTTTATTGTCCTTTTTCCTCAAAGTAACTCAAGTCTCGCTTTATTAAGACTCTGATATCAATGTAAGCAGAACTTAAAAAGTGAAGACATTCAAGCAAAACAAATATAATGGGGTAAAGAAACAGAACAAGGAATGAGTTATACCAAAATGAAGAGATTTAGAGAAAGTACATTTTCAGTAGAAAACTAAAAGTGAATTTTATGCACACCAAGAATTGGTGGCTCAAATACCTTTACCCTTTTTTCTTTTCCTATTTAGTGTCACTTTGCTTAGTTCCTCACCCTAAATTTATCATATCAGTTTTGTCTGATCTTATTTTGGTTCTCATCATTGAGGCATTTACAGTGCAGATTATTTACCTATGATAAACACAGGTAGATTTTGGATCTCATAACTGAACAACTTCTGGTTAAGTTCAATTCAAATATTGGAATGCTTCAGGCAATGAATTTTCTTTACCTTTTTTAAGTGGGAATATATCTTCAGTATATACTTTTGAACCTTTCTTCAACAGCACATTTCTTCAATAGAGATGATAACTGAACTCTTTGATTCATTCAGGGTCTTCATTATGGAAATTAATCATTACATAGTGCTATAAAAATGTTCACAACTCATACTTTGGTTTCTCTTCAGATCGTATAAACCTTTCACCTTTTACTAAAAATGTTCACAATTTAATAAAGGAAATGAGACCATTTTTCCTCTTATTAAAGAATCTCAGACTGCCCACTTAGTGATTTCATATCTTGATTTTATGTTCTTCTTTTTAATGAGCCAAGTTTAGCGAAAAGTTTTAGTTTTAGGGCTTTCAGGGTGTCTGCTATCAGCTACCTCAATCAATCACCAATGTCCCTCTCTTTTTTTGTTCCTAGTTTTTTTGTACAATAGGATACCTGATTTATTCAAATTATATATAAAATCATAAAAAGTGGGTTTTATAGTTAAAGGTTATTCGCTTAGTGAATGATAAGTATCTATGATATCTGTATTGGCTTTGTTCTGGACAAGTGAGCATCCTAGGTTAAAAGACAGATGAGTTTCACACAACATGATATTCTTCTGTATGTTACCTTTTGATGGTACATAATATAGATATTTAGTAAATGATGTAAACAACTATATAAAATATGCACCTATATGTATAAAGTATACATCTATATACATAAATCATAAGATTATTCTTAAACTTCCTAAATTAAGGTAGGTAATATTTGAATGAACTTGGCAGTTTGAGGATTTATTTTAAATATATATAGCCTAGAGCTGATCTTTAGATACAATAACTCTTCAATTCTCATTTTACTAATTTTCTACTTTTTTAGTAAAATTTCAATGTAATGCTTATATATTTTGCAAAAAAAGTATAAATCATTATGCTTTTTGTGCAGTTTTGATTTGTCTTATCTTACTTGAAAAGCAATAATATGGACATTTATTTGTAAAATTCACCTTAGTAGAAATTCAATTTATTTAAAAATATTTTGTTGTTATTATTTGATTTTCTTTAGCCTATTGGTACACTTTAGGTATACAGTACAGTTATGTTCATTATTGGGATCTTGTACCTTTACATGACAAGTCTTGGTTCTCATTTTTTCCCCTTGTCCCTGCCCTTTATTTTTAAAGGTTTCTTTTGAGTGTATACTTTAAAGCCTTTTAGTTTTTCTTCCTTTTTTTCTGTGACATTTATATTTCTTTTTCCGTTGGCTTATAATTATCCCTCCTGCTTTTTTAAGAAAGTAAACCAGACCAGAGAGTTTCTCTGGTGTGAAAAACTATAATAATACACAAGATTCTAATGGGGTAATTAACAACGTGAAATAGGAAGAAAAGGGCTAAAGGTGTAGGGAAAGTGGGAAGGGTAGGGGAAAGGGAATAAGGGAAAAGAAAAAAATATGAGAAAATGAAAAAATGGAAATAAAGTGTTTGTAAATGGGGAGGGGAGGAGGGGGTGAAGGGAGGGCAGGGGCAAGGGGAAAAATGAGAACCAAGACCTGTCATGTAAAGGTACAGGATCCCAGTGATGAATGTAACTGTACTGCATACCTAAAATGTACCAATAAACTAAATAAAATAAAAGAAAGTAAACCAGAGTGAATTTAAAATCCTCCTACCTCAAGTTAAGTAGAGGTCAAGTAGAGTTGACTTTGAATCTTTAATCAGCTATTTCCAGGCAAAATGTCTTTCCCATAACCTACTTACTAATTCTGAGCCACACTTTTTCCATTTATACAATTAGAAAAATAACACCTACTAAAAGAACTAATACATATAAAGAACACATAATGAGAGATTCAATAACATGTTAGCTTTAATTTACAGTACTATAGCAACATTAATGTCACATATAATTATATGTTATATTAATAGACATTGAATACTGGCTAATTTGTTTGGCTCTCCAAGACATAGAAGAGCTATGCAAATCTGTACCACATTTATGAAAGACTAATTGATTTAATGTTTTTATTTATTTTGTTTAATTCT
The DNA here is from genome assembly GCF_012274545.1 of Fukomys damarensis. Lineage (NCBI taxonomy): Eukaryota > Metazoa > Chordata > Mammalia > Rodentia > Bathyergidae > Fukomys > Fukomys damarensis. Next base: position 65,933,915 of record NW_022900951.1, on the reverse strand, counting down.
TAATGCATTAATATGTTTTGGTAGTTGTCACTTGTTATGCATCTAGCAATAACTGTAAAGCTTGGCAATTACATCATGACATGTAATATTTATTATTGCATATTTTAAGAAGAACCACAATTCAAGGCAATAATTATGTAAGTCATTTTGGTGAATCACACAAATATTTATTTTATAATCACATATAAAATGCAAACTATACCTTTATTAATATTTTCCTGTTTATAAAATTATAGATATACTCATTTATAAAGTTTGATAAGTAAATTGTAAAGAAGAAAATACTATTTTTCTTTAGGAAGTAGGGAGATAGATCATTCTCAAGGGAAAAGGGATCAGGAGATGGAAGGGGAAGACGGTAAAGGAAAGGGGTTGATAAATGGAGTTAAGATATCTTAGGTAATGCAGCAACTTCATACAAGGAAGGTAAACGTTATGTGTTACAAACATGTATTAAAAAAGCAAGAGGATCAAGAGATGAATGGAGGGGGAAGAAGAGAAGAGAAAAGGGATGAAGAAAGGAATTGAGATGTATTATGTATCAACTCCCAGAAAGCATATAAACATTATGTACTACAAACATATATTAGTAAGAAATGACCTGAGAAAAGAAGACAATACTACCATAAATTAATGACAGAAATGAAAAGATAGTAATTTGTGATGAAGTATTGCTGTCTGTAGTAGGCAATTGCTTTTACAAATTAATTTTAAAACATCTTAATATAAAAATAGATAATGGATGAAAAAAATCAATCAAAACAATACAATACTTGTAGAAATTAAAATCAAAACAGCAATTATCTTTTGTTAACTCCCAGGCTAGTAAAGATCTCCCCAAAATACACACAAGTCCAGATGTAAAGTAACAGCATTCTTGCATGTTGGAGGGCACTTAGAAATTTACATTAGCAATCTTCCTCCTAACCACTGCATTCTAATGAACCAATAGTGCAAAGATTTATGAAAAAGAGGAATATTTCAAAATGATTTATTATAATGAATATTTGTAAATATGTTTCTACCAGTATTAAAGCTATATCCATTCAACATAAGGCATAAGTCTGAGGATGGCAAATGTGCATTTGTTTAATAATATGGTAAATATTTCCAAACAGCATTGAAGAACCCTACCTCCTTTCATATGTTTTGAAATTTTACTAATATATAATATATAATACACATATATAACGAACATCAACACATATAAATTTTGTGTACATTAGTGACCACATTTTAGGATAAATTTATAGAAATGTGCAATTATTAGGTCAGTGGATATAAACATTTACAGAATTCTTTATTCATAATAATTATGTGATTTGTAGAAGAAAAGAGCAATGAAACACTGTTCTCAGTGTTCCTAAATATTTACTGGGTAAATACTTAATCATATATAATCCTATACTGTACTTGACGTAATATTCTTTAATGTATCTTTTTCTTTTACATTTGTGTGGGCTTTGATTCTATGATAAATTATTTCTCTTGATGTGTTTTAAAATTTATTTCATAATACTATTTTGTATCCTTTCAGACGTGGGTTGGCAATAAGCGAAGAAAAATGAGTAGTAAGAATTCTGAATCAGGAACAACTGGAACTCTTTCTGGTACCTCCTTGGCAGCTCCAGAACTTACAGTCAGAAATGTGGTTAATAGTGCTCGACTTTCAAGCCAACAGTCCTCTTGGACATCAGCCAATAATGATGTCATTCTAACAGGTATATACAGTCCAGCCAGTTCATTGAGTAGGCAAGGGACAGCTAAACATACAAGTACACAAATTACAGAAGCACATAAAATTCCAATTCAGAAAACAGCCAGTAAAAATGATACTGAGTTTCAGTTGCATATTCCTGTTCAAAGACAAGTAGCCCATTGTAAAAATGCCTCCCTGCTCCTAGGTGAAAAAACAATTATTTTGTCAAGGCAGACAAGTGTGCTAAATGCTGGAAACTCAGTATATAATCACACAAAGAAAAACTATGGAAGCTCTTCAGTGCAAGCTTCTGAAATGACAGTACCCGAAAAGCCATCTGTGTGCCACCGACCTTGCAAAATTGAACCAGTTGGGATTCAAAGGTCATATAAGCCTGAACATATAGGTATGGCATCACATAACTTATGTGGGCCAAAGCCAGCTATTAGAGACCCTTACTGTAGAACACAAAATTTGGAAATCCGTGAAGTGTTTTCGTTGGCAGTAAGTGATTACCCCCAGAAAATTCTGGGAGGAAGTGCCATGCAGAAGCCTCCAAGTTCAGCAGAAGGAACTTGTTTATCCATTGCAATGGAGACTGGAGATGCTGAGGATGAATATGCCAGAGAGGAGGAGTTGGCATTAATGGGAGCACAAATACCAAGCTACTCAAGATTTTATGAAAGTGGCAGTTCCATTCGAAATGAGAACCAAAGTACAACTTTGCCTGGACCAGGAAGAAATATACCAAATTCACAAATGGTGAATATTAGAGATTTGTCAGACAATATACTATATCAAAACAGAGACTACCATTTGACACCACGAACCTCATTACATACAGCATCTAGTACATTGTACAGTAATACAAATCCATTACGGAGTAATTTTTCTCCAAATTTTTCATCATCAAACCAATTGAGATTATCACAAAACCAAAACAATTACCAGGTAATGTGCATATTTATTTTATAAATTTTGTAAAGGTGTGCTTGATTTACAAAACTGTGTTAGGCTTAGGACCTGGATCTTTTAACTCATATTTTGGAGTAATTTGAGATTTTTTGCTTCAAAGTGGTGATTCTGGGTCAACTACTGGAGGAATCTTTTGTTTACTATGTCATGTTTAAATGTGACATTGTGTTTTTAAAAAATGAACTGTAATCATTTTGTACAACATGGAAGTTTTCCCCTGACATTTAAAATAATTTTGTTCAGGAAGTGGCAGCCTTATGGGAAGTATGGTATATCCTGTATCTAAAATAGGATTAAATTGGCTAGGCTCATACTCGAATATAAATTACTTCTCTGTTGTTTTTTACTTATAGTCTGAGGATATTTCACTAGGTGAGTGGCTCCTTTTTGGGTACATATCCAGGCAAGTCAATCATTTCTGTGTTTC
>NW_022900951.1:65913075-65930775 GCF_012274545.1 Fukomys damarensis | reverse complement strand
AAATTTTTTTTTTTTTTTTTTTTTTGTACTGGGGATCAAACTCTGGACCTTGCACTTGGAAGGCAGGAGGTGGCACCACTGAGCTAAATCCCTGAATTGAACAGTGATTTTTCTAAAATTAAATGCTTTATTAAAATGTTAAGTAGAATATTAGTCAAATATATTTTTATGAAGTGTTGAGAAATGACATTTATAGTAATAATTAAAGTAATTTTAGCCCTGTAAACAAAATAGGTGTTACTTAATTACTTTCACATATTCAGTTATTTAGATATGCTTATAACATTAAGATATAAGTCTACCTAAGAAAATCTCTTATGGCCATAGACCTTTCTTCTGAAATTCTGCTTTAGAGAATTTAAATAACCAGCCATGGATGTTTGTCATTTTCCTTCCTACACCTTGTACCCGTTTAATCACAATACTTATGGCTTGTTAGGATTTAAAATGCTTCTAGGATGTTTTCTACCAATTTAAATAACTGTTTTCTCTTAACTGTGTTAGAGCTTTCTGTTTCAAAATGAAAAGTAATAATGTAGTATATTAAGTATCCATCTGGCACCTGGCCCTAACAAGGAGGCATTAGATCGTCATGATTAATAATCATTTCCTCTTGAGAATCAATTAAATTTTTTTGTTCTTTATAAAATATGCTTAAAGTAACTTTGAATCATGCTGTTAATATCCTCCCCAAATTCCTCCTTCCATTCATTACTCTTTTGCTTTATTACCCCCACAGTGCTCTTTAATAGTAATAACAATAACATTTATCATTTGTAGAGAGCTTACCAAGTACCAAACATTATTATCATTTTATATATCCCATTCCATTTAATGGACAGTAGACATTTATATCTTTATTTTAATTATTTCCTCAGGATCGCACAGCTTGTATGACTGAATAAATATTTCCAATCAGTAATCTATCGTTATTTCTATTTTATACAAGATAATTATTTTGATTATTTTTGAATTACTGGAAGGTCTAAGAATTTAAGTAAGGTTTTTCATTAGTTCACTCTTACCTTATAGATAATGTTACGGAAGGAACTGGTAAGTGGCATACACACAGAGACACAGAATGGAAGTAAAATAAAATATTGATCCCACTCAACAAAGGCAGTACCAGAGATCAAGCCCCACTGGGTTACAGCTCCTTCTTTTATAGGGTTTTACAGCCATGACCTCATTCAAGTTGTTTATTTTTCATTATCTCAGTTCTCATTACCTATATACAAATCATGGTCACAAGACAGGCAACTTTAACTCAGATGTAGCAATTCTTTGTAATTAGAGTTTACCTTTAAGATTCTCTAGTAATCTGTTCTAGCACAGCGGAAGACTGTGTCCAAGGTCAGAAAAGCAAAGTTAAACAATTGTTCTTTTCATCTTGACATTTTTACAATCATGTGGCCCACAAAATTTTGGAGCTCGGGGGTCTCAATGTGCCCTGTTATCTCAGGATGAAGCCAGATGTCCCATTCTATGGTTAATGTCTCTGGTGTCTGTTAATTTTGAACTAAGCAAAGCAGATTTCAGTTAGAAGAGCAGAAGTCATCCTACATTTTCCTAACATTTTGTACGTAGGCCTTTGGTTATTTACAAAAGTTTTCTCTACCAATTTCACTTGTGATTTTACATTTTTATATCTTTTTCTGACAGAACTTTTAAGGGAATAAATATCTTATAAAAATATTTTGAGGGTAAAAAAACTTTGCAACTGCTTTTTGAATAATAATCTCCTTTAAGAAAAGGCAACCTGATATAAGTATGTAGAACATACACTTAGAAATTGAACAGACCTGAATTTAATTCATGGCTCCTCCACTTTCTGCATATGTGACCACATGCAAATGACTTAATTTCTTTTTGTTATAATTTCTTCATTTGTATAAAACGATCAGTAGTGCTGTATCATGGAATGACAATCTGTGCAAGATTCCTTGTACCTTCCCTGTCTCATAAACTTTCTTATACAAATGATTCATAAATAGAAAGTAAATGAAACTTTGCAAGTCTAGGTCTCCTTGACATTTCACTTCATATAAAGTATTGCTGAGGGCACAATTATTACAGGATATTTGAAGAAGATCTAGCATGTAGTATTCGATGAGAGCAAATTGGAGGTCAACTATTACTCTCACAATATTGTTTAAAAAGCCATATATTGCTATTTATATTATACCAGACCTTTTCAAGTCAATGTAATCTGAAACAGTACCAGAAATCAAGTGTTTTCAGGGAACTCTTGGATCATCAGTTATTCCACCTTTCAGTTAATTAAATGAGATTTAGGGAAAATTAAGATAGCCATAGAGTCTATGAATGTTAGCCTCCAAGATTAAGCTGTCTTGCTAGACTTTTTGATTAGTTCAGAATAGAACCTATGGTCATCTTGATAATCTTTACAGGTATGAAACTATAAGAAAACAAGCTATTGTCTTGAGTTTCTGCCCCTGGGAATATATAACAGAGATAACTACCTTTGTTCTCTGTTACACCAGTTGCCTTAAAGATAGTGCTGTCTAGGAGAATGAGCTTTACTTGCAGAAATTCTATAGAACAATAAGTTGTTGAAATCAGCTGTTTTGTAGCCTCTTGGCAATATCATATTAGAGGTTTAAGTGAGATTAGGGAAACTAGCAAGAGGTGATTATACCTGGATATCACAGCTCTCTTGCGTGCTAACCTCACACATGGAACCAGATTGTAACCATATTAGTCTCCAAAGTGCTGTTCACTTTTCATGTTGCCTCTGTGTGAGACCAAGTGGTTATCATAAAAGTGCTGTTGTAATTAAAGTTTCTTAGTAATAATCTATGTGAATATATTGAAGCATGTTTGAACACAGGCAATGCAAATAGAGGATTTATTGTCAATATTACTTTGCCTTGATAATTAACTGAATTCTCATCCCTCATGAAATTTATAAGATCTTAGGAGAACACCGACTTTATTCTAAAAAGCACTTTGTAAGTACAATACATACCAACTATTACAGTACAAGTGATTTAGTAGTTTTGTCCAACGATTTTAGAATTTGTGGATTTTGATGATTTTAAAATAAATAATGAAAGTTTAATAATTGTAGAAACTTTAAACATCATGGCATCATGCACCAATACAAATGATATTTTTACCTGAGGAAAATGAGTGCTGGTAAAGTTGAATGACTTAGTCAAATTAATTCTCAGAAAAATATTCAAGTTTTTAAAGAGTAACAGTAATCTGTGTTGTCATGAAATAAGTTTATTGAGATATATCATAAAATTCACAAATTAAAGTCTAAAATTCAGTGGATTTTAATATATTTACAGCATTATTTAAGCAACACCACAATCTTATTTAAGAACATTTCTTCACGTTAAAAGTCAGCCACATAACCATTAGCATACTGCATTTCTCCATCCCAGCACAGGTAATCACTGATTCACTTGCTGTCACTTTATTTTCTTGATATTTATTATAAATATAATTATATAACATGTAACTTTTTGCAATTGGCTTAATTTCTTTTCTTGATATTTATTATAATAAATTTTTATTTTTCTTGATATTTATTATAAATGTAATTATATAACATGTAACTTTTTGCAATTGGTTTAATTTAGTTAGCATGCTTTTGAGGTTCATGCATGTTATATCATATATTGTATGTAATATTCATAACATGTCTTTGGATCTATGAACACAATATATCTTTCTGCTTGTTACATTTTTAATTTCTTTCAACAACATTGTCTCCTTTTCAGTGGATATAAATATATTCCTTATCATGGCTTTTGATATTGCTTTAAATAGAATTGTTTTCTTAATTTCTTTTTTCTTATTTAATAATATCGCTGTTATGATGATGAATGCTCTAGCAGTTTGTTTTTGTTTTTGTTTTTTGAAATAGATGGGAAGAGAACCAAATTTATTTACCACCTTGAATTTTTGACTTACTGCTTTGTGGTTGGGATTTTTTTTGTATTACTGCCTCAACATCTTTAATCATTATCAGTTTTTCCAAATTTTCCATTTATTCATGTTACTGTCATGCTAAGTTGTATGTGTCTAGGAATTTATCATTTATTTTCTAGTTTATTCAATTGGCTTACATATAACTGTTAATAATAGTGTCTTTTTATAACTATGATATCAGTATAATGTCACTTCTTTTATATATAATTTAATTTCATCCTCAGTTTTACCTGGTTTATCCATAGATTGTCAGTTGTGACTCTTCTTTGCTCATCTTCAGTTTTGCATTCCCTATTATTGTAGTGTCTTTTTCATTTGTTTCTTCTCTAATCTTTATTATTTCTTCCTTTTTGCTAACTTGCTTAGTTTGCTCTAGCTCCTTGTGGTTGTTGAAAAAGTTAACTTGTATATTTTCTATCTTTCTGTTTCTTAAAGTAGGTATTTATTGCTTTTAACTTCATTCTTAGAACTGGTTTTAGTTCATTTTCTGTTGCTACAATAAAATACTTGAGATCAAGAAACTTATAAAGAATAGAAATTTATTTGGCTTACAGTTCAGGAAGCTGTGAAGTCCAACAGCATTGCATAAACAACTTCTGGCATCTGGGAGATCATAACATTGCAGAGGTCATCACATAGGCAGAGGACTTCACAAATTGCCAGAGGACATTACATAGTGAGTCAGGACAAGCTTACTTACTTGGGGTTTATTTTCTCCTCTGAGCCCTAAACACCAATATGGAGGCCTCACTCTCAAGATGGCATCTAATTCTAATTATGTCACAAAAGCTTTACCCCAAAACATCATTAACATAAACTTCAAATTAAGTTTTCGGTACATGAACTTTAGGAAAACGTATTCAAACTATAGCAGAACTGATTTTGCTGCAGGTCATAAATTTTGGTGTGATGTATTTCCTTTTTTTTTCTCAAGGTTTTTATTCATTATTTGGATTTCTTCATTGGGACATTGGTTGGTCAAGAGTGGCTCATTTAAAATTCCACATAACTGAATTTTCCAATTTTCTTCCTGTTACTGATTTTTAGTTTTGTATTACAGTATTTGAAATAGATACCTTAGATTATTTTCATCTCATTATCTCAAGATTTATTTTGTTGCATAATGTACGAACTATAATGGAACATTTTCTATGCTGTCTTGAAAAGATAATGCATTCTGTCACTACTGGATAGAATGTTTCTGTATGTATCTGATTGGTTCATTAGGTCTATAGTATTATTCAAGTGCTCTTTCCCTTACTGATTTTCTATCTTATGATCTTCCCAGTTTTGAAAGTGGCTTAGTAAACTCTACTGTTATTTTAACTGCTCCTTATTTCTCACTTCAGCTTTTTAAATATTTACTTTATATACAGTAAAACCTTGGATTGTGAATAACTTGTTCTGCGAGTATTCTGCATGATAAACAAATATTTCTAATAAATTTTAACTTGATAATTGAGAAATTACTTGCAATACGAGTAGTATGTGATTCTAAACATCGTAAGTTCACAGTTGATCCACCCCATCTCTGTCTCACTGAGGGAGTGTGGGTGAACATCTCCCAAAAGCAAGAAGTTATGGAAGAGGTATCATCTGCAGAGGAGGAGAAAAAGGAAAAAAAATCCCTCACTTCACATGAGATTAAGGAGATGTGTAAAATGTGGGAAACAGTGTGAAATTCAAGACTATCTGAATAAAGCTCTAAAGATGCAAGCAATGAATCTATTGAATCACAATGTAGTGTCACATTTGTACAAAATCCTCAGAGTCAAAAGCAAGTGTCATTGGATAGGTTCCTTGCCAAAACTGCACAGAAAGATTCCATTCATTCAGTGGATAGCAGTGATTAGTAATATTGAAATTTGTCATATACAACAATCCTCCTCTTTCTTGTCTTCTTCACACCAGCCATGAAAATTTTCAAAAGTAAGTACAGGTTAATTTATTTATTTTTCTTTTTTATTTATATTTTCTTCATTGTTTTGTGTTATATTATAGTATTGTAATAATTTTAATATGAATTTTTTGGGTTGTAAAACAAATCATCTGTTTCCATTATTTTGGGAAAATTTACTTTAATATGTAAGTGCTTTGGATTACAAGCATGTTTCTGGAATGAATTATTTTGGCAAACCAAGGATTTATTTTATTTAAATGTTAAAATGTTGAGGGCATACACATCTACAATTATTATATCTTCTTGATGAAATATACTTCTTTATATCTTGCTACAGATTTGTACTGAATGTCTAATATGTTTAATATAAGTATAATTATTTCTTTTGGATTTACATTGTGTGGAATATAATTTACCATTCCATCAATTTCAGTTGATGTACTTTCTCAAAGCGAAAGTGAGAATTGTAGGCAATATATTTGTTGGATCTTGTTTTATTTGTTTTGTGTTTTTGGTACTGGGTAATGAATCTAGGGCCTCATACATGCTAGGCAAGCATTCCACCACTGAGCTCGATCCCTGATTCTGTTACTGTTATTATTGCTATTATCATCATTATCATTTCATTTTTAGACGCGGTCTTGCTAAGTTGCCCAGGGTGGCCTAGAACTTGCAATCCCCTTGCTTCAGTCTCTTAATTGCATGTTCACAGTCATGTGCCACTACAATCAGCTTAATTGTTTTTAATTAATTTAGTCACTCTGTCTTTTTGTTTTTTGTACCAGGGATCAAACTCAGGACCTTGTGACTGCGAGGCAGGTGGCAGAGCCATTGAGCTAAATCCCTGGCCCCACTCTGTCTTTCAGTTGGAGAATTTAATTAATTTACACTTTAACTATTAATAGTCAAGGACTTAGTATTATAAATTGAAGTTTTTTTCTGCTTGTTTTGCAGTTCCTTTCTTACTCTCTTGCTATCTTGCCTTGTGATGGGTTGATTATTTTGTAGTAGCATGCTTTGATTTATTTCTTGTTCATCCTCTATCTATTACACATTTTTTTCTTCATGGTTGCCATGAGGCTTGCAAAATGTAAAATAACTGTCTTTAAGACTTTTCTAGTAAGTCAGTCCAATGTATGCACTTCTTCAAGGATTTTTTCTTAAGAATTAGTTTTTCCCTTTAATAGGCAATATTTTTCTGTGATTTTCTCAACTTTAGTTATTTGTGGAAAGACTTCCTGCTGTCATTGTTTTCTTGTTCTATGCAGCTGGAGGCTTTTACTATTAAGCCTGGTATTACATTTTAAGGTCTCTTGGATCTTTTTTATGTTTTTCCTTGGCCCATGTACATTATATTAACCAATTTTCATATATAGAAGTTTACTCCTAAATATCTTAATTTTCCTAAGTTTCATTTCTGCTTCTTCCAGGGTGCTTAGCTGTTCAGTTATATTCCTCCATCAGTAATCTCTTTCTCCAAGTTTCTGTGGGTCAGCAGCTTTCGTAAGGTTTTACAAGCCTTACCAACTGCTTTCCACCATTTCTGTAGCCAGGGATACAAGCAATGCCACTTTTGGTTCTTTGAATTCTACGTTAGGAGATAAAGAGACCAATCTCTCAGGCAACTCCCAGACAGGTTAGAACATTGTAAACTCACATCAAATCCAGTCTGCTTCTTGTTCACAGAAGAGACTGAAGATTAGACCTCTGATTCCCCAAAGCTATGTCATGTCCCACCAGGAAAGCAGTATGAAAAAGGCAAATAAAAAAAAAAAAAAAAAAACTCCTTGAAGTTTCCCACCATTTTGAATGTGGCATTTTCTTGACTGGGCATATACTTTGTTGCTATAGATCTAGACCCATTTTCAAAGCTAGAATGAAGTGATTTTAGTTACTTGCTAGTTTTAAAAAAATGCTTTCATGGGGCAGGGTGAGGGCAGTGCTTTTTGATTTGAAATCACAATGTGATATATCCTCCCATATAGAGTTATTGCAATAAACAGCCAGGATATTTGCTTTCTTTTAAAAGCTTATCTTTTGGTTCAATAAAGAGTTGTATGCAAAGTAAAGGCACGTAGCCATGAGCCAGGGATTTAGCTCATTGGTTCTGCCACCTGCCTCAGAAGCACAAGGTCCCAAGTTCGATCCCCGGTACAAAAAACAAACAAACAAACAAACAAAAAAACGACATGTAGTCATGATTCATAAGAGCATTAGTCCAGCCAAGCAAAGATGGTGGCTAAATAAGATCAATAAATCTTGTGGTGGTGTTTGGAGATTAGTCCTCTAATTGAACATGTACTAAACTACTTCATTTCAGTTGTGAAAAATATATTTAGAAATTAAATGTACCATTTGATTATTTTATTGAATTAATAAAATTTTAATTTTTCTTTACCTGTTTCTTTACATAAGTGAAATGAGTTTTTGAAGTATTCTAAAAGCTATAATTTCAGGAATTTTGAATCTGTAATTTCACACCCCTCAGTGCCTTTGAATAAGATAATATGTTCTTTTTTGCACATTAGTTTATTTTAATTTTACCATTTCATTATTTTTAAATGATCAGGAGTCAAGAGTAAAATCAGGTTTGTTATACCATGTCTGAGTTTTTATATTATGGCTGAGTGCTTTTTATAATTTACTTTAAACATCTCAGAATTCCAGTTCCCTAATCTTAACTTTTGTGGTTTTTAAATTTAAACTATTAATATAAAAAAACAAGCTGAATTCCAAATAGCATTTTTTGTCATTTGTGAGAACTTTTAATTTTTATAAATTTTTTTAAACACCAATTTCCTATCACTTAATTGAAAAAAGATTCATGTACTTAAAATATGTTAGATGTTTGTCCAAAATAGGTAGTATTGAAATTATTTTGTAGAATCTAATTTCCCAAATCTTTTTCAGACTCTTGATGGGGAGAAGAGGGAAAAGACTTTTGTCCATGCCAGGACATCATTTTTTTCTCACTCCAGAGCACCTTGTTCTCAACCAGAAGCAATTTACATTCCACCCTCCAACTTATTTCCCTACATAAGAGAATCTTGTATATTGCTAGACTTGGCCTTTCGTTGAATTTCAATAATTCATAAATCAACAAATACTTATTGAGTGTATCACATGTTCAACAGTGTTTTTGTGCTGTACACTTTGAAAAACACCTGGGAAACTTGCCTATCAGGAACAGTGATTCATATTCATTGTTCATCATGTTCACCTAATACCAAAACAACTGTTAGAAAGCTAAAATATTGGCTTATGAATCTCTTACAGCCAAACGTTGAGGAAAGGTCCAATTAATGCCTAATTTTTTAAATTAATTAGATTCTATTTAATAAGATGCTAAGTAATATATTCTCAAAATTCTAGCTCACATAAAATACAATATATTTTAGATTGTAGCTTTAATAGAATCCAAAATGCATCTGAAAATTTCCAAATAGATTATTCAATATATATGTAGGATTGTCTTTACAACAGACTGATTTTTTAAATCAAACGAATGCTTTATCATATGTTAATAATGTGTTGTTAATATAACAGAGTCCTATGTAGTTTCCAAATTATGTAAAAAGAAATTTGGCAAATTATTCTTTTTCTTGCTCATGTACAATCTGGCAGGTTAGTAAGCATATATAACTTATAATTAATATTCTTATATATGGAGTATACTTAAAGACATTTTGCATGAAACAGATACATGTATTATAAGTAGATTCACAAACCTTAACTATGCATAAAATGTGACTGGTTTACATGTAAGTAGTTGTGTTACCACCACATTTAGTATAACCACTGTTAGCTATAAGACACAGCATTTTAAGTTGTGATTCTCTGTTAGGTTCAGCAGGGCAGCCACTTTGAGAGGCAGCTTTGTGATGGGCATAAAAAAGGGTATTCTCGTTATCTCTGAAATATTTAGTTCTCTTCTATCTCGTGTATAAGGCCTTTCTTTGGAAATATGTTTCATGCTTATTTTCCAAACTCCTGCCTCCAATATCCTAATTTCAAGCCTGGATAACTATTATAAAAGTTGCCATCCTTCTACTATTCACTATGCACCCATAGGTGAAATAAGCTTCTTAATGTATAAAAATACAATTCTGACCACATACTACATATGCTGGAGAACTTTAAAATGCTCCCCATTGTCTACAGAATTAGATACAAATGTAGCTGACATTCATATCATGTTTCAAGTCCAGTTGAGATGCCTATCGATCTTCAAATGGTGCAATTTTGCCATATTTTGAACTCCTATGACTTATTTTATTGTATCTTTATTCTGACACTTTTCATAGTTTTCTTTGTACTTATATCATGCAATATACCTGTCTATCTCTTGGCCTCACTTATAGTTCTTGCCCCACAGGAAATGATGTTTTACTTATCTTTTATAATCTATACCACAAAAATGTTATTCTAACATAATTTGAATTAGTTACTTTGAAAGTTGCATTTACTTAAGTGCAAGGTCCTGAGTTTGATCCCTGGTACCAAAAACAAGTTTTATATTAAGCAATAGCATTCAATTTATAAGAAAGATTTTGACATTCTCCTCTAATAGCCTTAAGACACTGAAATTCTTTTAAATGATCTCAATGGTGAAAAGTCATCACCACTGGAGGGAAAATTAATGAGATAGAATCTCTATGTGAGATATGAACTGACAGTTCCCAAAATGCTTTTAACAGTGGCACTATCATTTTTATGTTTACTATATCCTTAATTTTTCTTCTTTGAAACATACAACACTCATTTAGATATACAAATTCTAGCATATTTGTTAAATCAGATTTGTCTCCTCTTAGATTTATTTTGTCATTTTTTTCAAATCAGGCCATTGAATGAATAGAATTGCAATATCATTTAAATGAGACATTTGTTGCCTTCCTCATTTTTTTCTCTCATTGAGTTTATTGGTACATTTTAAGTATACAGTACAGTTACATTCATAGTTACATTCATCATTGGAATCTTGTACCTTTACATGATAGGTCTTGGTTCTCATTTTTTCCCCTTGTCCGTGCCCTTCCCTTCCTAATTTAGATATGGTATTTTATAACTTCTAGTGACTGAGAAACTTGTCATCAATACTGCACCAAAAAAAAAAAAAACAAACAAAAAAAAAACAAACAAACAACACTCCCCAAATTTGAGGAAAGATTTAACTGTGTTGTGATTCAAAACAGTTTGCAAATTCAGCTTTTTCTGCCTAGTTCTTCCTGAGTTTTACCAGAAGTGTAAGGAACTGAGGAAAAGATTTGAAGTAAATGGTAGTAACGAGTCGAATGTAGAGTGTGAGTATCATGTAACTTTTTAATAGTTACTGATTTGAGGTTCTGTTTTATTTGCGTTTCATTTGGTTTAATGTGTATTCTCTAGAGGTTCGCTGTGCCCAGCTTTGAAATATCTTCATTAATAGTTGGGAATGTGTGCTGAGATAATGCAAAACAATTGTATGTCTTTATTTTTCCTAGAGTATATTATGTAATTATTTTAGCAGGTTTCCCTTTCTTCTTGAAGCTAATAATGAGCCAACCTTGAAAACTCTAGTATGTATTGGTGAGAAGAAAAGAAAGTACACAGTTTGCAGAATTTTTTAAAACAAAATCCTTTTATGATAACTTTAAAAATCATTTACTTTTATTTGTTATGACATCCTCACATTTAGTTAAGTGACATTTTACTGTATTGGGATTCTACCTTGAGTAAAATTTTTTGGCTTATCCTTAAATGTATTATTTGGTTTTATGTCATTTTTAGCATATTCTTTGCATAATGGTATATTTAGATCTCAAAGTAAAACTAATAGGTCTATAGGCAAGAGACAGTTATAATTTGCCTGAAGTTTAAATAATTGAGGATATTACTTTACTCTCTGTATTGACTATATGATAATCACTTATTGTCTGTGGATATTCCTGTACTATATAAGCTATCACTGAATGATTACCAATAACCAAATGTATTTGGTAAATATTAAATAATTACCACTACCACTAGCTACCAAACCTGATTTGACTTGTCATCCTCTAAGGAGAAATGCGTTTGGGGTAGAAAAGTAGGCAATTGAAGAGTACGAAATAGTACAGAATCCTTCTGTGACCTATGACAAAGCATCATTAAGCCTACGCTATGTTGAGCTACAGTTTATAAGATCACCTTGGTCTGTGTAAATCTCCACAGAATTCTGCTATGATAGCATCTGTTTCCTTGCATAGTACTTTTGATGTAATAAGTTATTGTTAGCTATTTTTTCTTAGCAGATTTTGCTTTTCTTCTTTATTTTATATTAATACATATTTGCAGTACATAATGATTACATTTCTTATTGGGAGCTGGTAGGCATACATAATGCATTTTAATTCTATTTTAATTCCTTTCCCTTCCTAGCGTTACTCCCTTCTCCATCTCTTGGTACCCTTCCCATAGATTTTACTGTAAAAGGACAATCATACTGATAAAAAAGATTTTGTAGAGCATTGTTTCAATTCTAGATGAGTTCACAATTAGACTAGTGAGTATTGAAATATATACACCCTCATTTGTAAAAGTAAAAAATTTCCAATATTTCTGGGAATTTATTAGAAAGTATTGCTCAAATGTGAAATACTCATGGAATATGAAAGAAATATCTGCTCAAGGTGCAACACTGAAAAACTTCTCTACCAAAACTAAATAAGCCCTAGAATGTAACTCACAAAGAATAAATTTTAGTGGACATAAATTCTTATATACAGAGGTTTGATATAAACATGATAATGCATAAACATTTTATTTTATTCCTATTGCAATCATATATTATTTATACAAAAATCATGTTATTAATCTATTAAAATGTGCATTGTACCATTTAGTAAGAAAGAGTATAGGGCATGTGAATAGACTTGTAATGATCCCACAGTTTGGAGAAACAATATTTCAGTCACTTACACTGTAAGCTTAAGGTTTGTAATAAGAAACCACATGTTCTATTAGTTACATTAGTCATTACTGATTTTCCAAAACACCAGTAATATATTTAAATAATTTATAGCATAGACCTTTCATAATGAAGTAATATCTTGCTTTGTGTGATGTCATATTTAAAATGTGTTTATTCTTCCTATTTCACATTGTCAATTCTATCATTAGGATCTTATGTACTGTTATAGTTTATTCACACTAGAGAAACTATTCGGTATTTACACACGTGTGACTTATTTATTTCACTTAATAGGAAGAAAAGGGCTAAGGGTGAAGGGGAAGTGGGAAAGGTAGGGGGAATGTAATAAGGGAAAAGAAAAAAATATGAGAAAATGAAAAAATGGAAATGAAGTGTTTGTAAATGGGGAGGAGAGGAGGGGTGAAGGGAGGGCAGGGACAAGGGGAAAAAATGAGAACCAAGACCCGTCATGTAAAGGTACAAGATCCCAACAATGAATGTAACTGTACTGTATCCCTAAAATGTACTGGTAAACTCAACAAGGAAAAATAAATAAATAAAATAATGACAGCAAAAATTTAAAAAAATGTGTTTATTCAGTAATTCTTGTAACAGTTTTACTTATTTCATGGAACATTGCATTTTTTTGAACATTGTATTTTTTAAGTTAATTGTATTTTCCATGATTTTTGACAATAGATCCTCAGCAATTCTAGAGCCCCACAATACCCCAGAAACTTCCTTGAATTTCCAGAGGAATATTATACCACTTCTAAATTTTTTCACAAAAGAAAGCTCTTTAAACATGTTGACTTCAATAAAGAAACATTACCTGGGGAATATACTTTGAAGTAAGAAGTGTCTTAACATCATAAATGTATTCTTTGGTGTTAGTCAACATTCCAAATAGTGTAAATGCTTATCTTACTGAGATTCCATTTGTTGTTTTCACAGATTTCAGGAAACCTTACTGTGCCTTGGATTACAGGGTGTTCTAGAAAAAGAGCAGTAAGTAATCTTTCATTTAAAGCAACAAATGGGTTTCCTTT
This sequence comes from Fukomys damarensis, assembly GCF_012274545.1. NCBI lineage: Eukaryota > Metazoa > Chordata > Mammalia > Rodentia > Bathyergidae > Fukomys > Fukomys damarensis. Next base: position 65,916,932 of record NW_022900951.1, on the reverse strand, counting down.
TGTGTTTTTTGTAGAAGTGCTATTGAGAAAAATGTCATGATTTATAGAAGGCTAACAAACATAACCTTGGTAAGACTCAACTGTCTCTAAGGACATACTTTGAGATCACAGTATCTATGTATACTACAAAGGTAACCCTATATTTGTATGTAGTAATCAGCACACTTAATAATCTGTGTGGTTTTTTTCAGCTTTTAAAAAATTTTAAGATAATGAAATATATGTATCTACATTTAATTAGCTTGGTTAATTTGATCACACAGTTGAATGGGTGATGTAAAACAATATATAAATCAATATTAATTAAATTAACATTTTAGTGAAATTCAATATTTAGAGCTGATAAATAACTGATGTTTAGCATGTTATATTTTCTCTGACTCAGCTGCAACTGTTGTGATTTTTGTAATGTCAATGCCACAGAACATTAGTGAAATTGCAATTTCTGAAATAACTAATCTAGATGGTCTTCATAGGATTTATACATCTGAATTTAACAAGTGTCCCAGTGTATGTTGATGTAATTTATACATAGATAGGAAGGTTTTATAACATTTCAACATTTTTAGAGACACACAAACACTTTTAGAAAGAAAATAGTTACCATATGATGGACAGGGTTAGGGGCAAATAAAATTAGAGCTAGAATTTCACGTAAAATTGCATAGAAATATAAATCCTGGAAATAATACAAGAGGCCTCAACAGAGAACTCTGAAAGGTAGAAAGATGATGATTGTTTAGGGACTCTAGGACTCAGAGGAGCCATAAACTATTTTATTCCCAATGGAGCACTAGAAGGCCATCCAACCTAGGCAAATAATGATTCCCAAACTGCAAAGAGAAAAAGGGTTTTGGTAGGCTCCTTTCTTCCCCAGATGGAGCAAGAGTTCCACAAATACCCGGAAGTAAGTCTGGTAACATTGGCAAGGGAGAGCACCTGAAAGCCCCTTGTTGACATTAAACAGCTAGGCAAAGAACATACTGGTCTGGGGATTCTTTTTGCTCTATAAACTAGACAATTATTTCCTCCACTCAGAGAACAAAGTGTCTGGTTAACAACAACAAAAGGAATCAAGCCACCATAAACATGAAGCCCAGGAAGTTCTCTATTCATCGCTGACTAATGAATTCATTTTTCTACCTAGAGACCATGGTCTCATAGGTGGCATCAACAGGAGGAATCTGCTTACAAGTGCTTGGGCTGGTTAAGGTCCTTCTGCCCCCTTAGGTGGCACTAGCAGTGATCATTGGAAGCCTTGGTGATATTGAATGGATAGAGCATATTAATGTAGCACCACAGACATCCTGAAAACTGAGTTATCATAGCAAAAATAAAACAAGTGCTCAGGACATGTGGACTCAATGTAATAGGGTGACTAACTTACATAAAACATTAAATATGATGGTTTAGAAAGTCAAATGTCAAAGAACTCTTAAAAATAATTGAAAATGACTCATTTTAAAAAAACAGCAAGATCAAACTATGAATGCTAAAAGACAACAGACACAAACACTGAGATGAGTCAGATAATGGAATTACTTGGCAAACATTATAGAACACCATTTACAAAAATGCTTTAGCAAGCAATTAAAAAATAAATAAGCAATTAAAACAAATAAAAAATTTTGGGGCGTGGTGACACATGCCTATAATCCCAGCACATGGGACACTGAGGCAGGAGGATTGCTGTGAGGTCAAGACTGGCCTGGGCTACATAGTGAGTTCCAGGTCAGTCTCAACTACATAGTGAGACCCTGTCTCAACAAAACAAAACAAAACAAAACAAAAAACAAATAAAAAATCTTAGGAAAGCAGTAGTAATTACAAAAAAAAGAGAAGAATTGCAAAACTGAATAATACAACTAGAATTAAAACCTTGTGAGATGGCTCATAATAGGAGCTGGAGGAAGACAGAATAATTAAGCATGAGAACAGATTAAAATGCTTTAAACAAATAAAGCAACAAAGTACATCACTTCTTTTTTGAGTCAAGAATAATGAAGTCAATTTATTATATGTTAACTGTACATCAGTAAAATTTCAAAGATGAATAATTTATTGGAAAACGTGAGTATTTGAATATAGTTTTTTACCTGCAAAATTTTGTGAAATTTAAATGTAGGTATAGTGTAGGTGAAGAAAATTGACATTTCCTGCCCTTCAAAAATACATTTTCAGTAAACATAATATACACATGAGATTTCAAATATAGTGTGGCCGGTATGTTAGGAACATCTAGTTAATATCATAAAAATTTAAGTGCATAATACAATATTAATAAGTATAGATGAAGTGCTGTACAGGTCGTTTTTAGAACATATTCAATTTTTCAACTATTTTTCTATTTTTATTTTAAGTGAAATACCCCCAAGAACATTGACATAATCTCTTCACATAGTTATCATTGCATCTCTCTTTTGTTTTCATTTTTTCGATGTTTGGCATCAAACTTCGAGCTGTGCAAATAAGGGCTCTAAAAATGAACTCCCTCAGCTGTCATGTGGTAGAGCATCTGCAATCTATTAGTAAATTTCCAACGTATAATACAATTTATTGTAATTGTACATCCAAGAACATTGACATAATCTCTTCACATAGTTATCATTGCATCTCTCTTTTGTTTTCATTTTTTCGATGTTTGGCATCAAACTTCGAGCTGTGCAAATAAGGGCTCTAAAAATGAACTCCCTCAGCTGTCATGTGGTAGAGCATCTGCAATCTATTAGTAAATTTCCAACGTATAATACAATTTATTGTAATTGTACATATTTATGTTGTACAATGTTATATTTTATACATGTGCACAGTGTGTAATGGTTTGATAGTGTAACTGTCAAGCCAACTAAAATATATTATTTCTCATTTAATTTGCAATTCTTTTTTTTCTCTCTTTGAGTTTATTGATACAATTTAGGTATACAGTACAGTTACATTCATCATTGGGATCTTGTACCTTTACATGACAGGTGTTGGTTCTTCTTTTTCCCCTTATCCCTGCCGTCCCTTCACCCACTCCTCATTTTCTTATTTAAAAATACTTTATTTCCATTTTTTCATTTTCTCATTTTTTTCTTTTCCCTTATTTCCTTTCCCCTACCCTTCCCACTTCCCCTACATCTTTAGCCCTTTTCCTCCTATTTCACATTGTCAATTTTACCATTAGGATCTTATGTACCATTACAGTTTTTCACACCAAAGAAATTATTTGGTATTTATACATATGTGACTTATTTATTTCACTTAGGAGTATATCCTCAATATGTATGCATTTTCCTACAAATGACTCTAATTTCTCATTCTTTATGGCTGAGTAGTATTCGATTTTATAGAAAAACCTCATCTTCTTTATCCAGTTTCCAAATGATGGGCAAATGGGCTGTTTCCAAGTTTTAACTATTACAAACTGTGCCACTATAAACATAGGTGCACATATATCACTGTGATATGATTCTTTTAATTCTTTTGGAAAGATATCCAGCAGAGGGATGGCTGGGTCAAATGGAACCTCCTGTCCCAGCTCTTTGAGTTATCTCCTTATTGATTTCCATAGTGGTTGCACCATTCTGCACTCCCACCAACATTGGAGAAGGGTTCCTTTCTCCCCACAATCCTGCCAGCATTGGTTATTGTGTGATTTCTTGATAGCAGCCATTCTTTGTGGGGTGAGGTGGAATCTCAGTGTTGTTTTCATCTGCATCTCTCTAATGACCAGTGATGTGGAACATTTTTTCATATATTTACTTGCTGCTTTTACTTCTTTGTCTGAGAAATGTCTGTTCATTTCAGATGCCCATTTTTGAATAGGGTCTTTATATTTGGGGGGCTGATTTTTTTGAGTTCTTTGTATATTCTAG
>NW_022900951.1:65908516-65912891 GCF_012274545.1 Fukomys damarensis | reverse complement strand
GTGCTACTGAGGATTTGTTCATAAAGTCTTTTCCTATGCCAATGTCTTCAAAAGTTCTGCCTAACTTATCTTCCAGAAAATTTAGTGATTCTTTTAATATTTAGATCTTAAATCCTCTTGGATTTTAGTTTAGTGCAAGGTTGAAGATAAGGGTCTAGTTTTAATCTTTGGCAGGTTGAAATCCAGTTTTTCCAACACCATTTATTAAAGAGGCTATCTTTCCTCCAGTGAGGATGATTGGCTCCTTTGTCAAAGATAAAGTCGCTGAGTACATCTGGAGTTGTTTCTGTGTCTTCCAATCTATTCCACTGATCCTCAGGTCTGATTCTTTGCCAGTACCATGCTGTTTTTATCACAGAGGCTTTGTAGTATAGTTTCAAATTTCTCTGTTGCCTAGGATGGCTTTTGCTATTCTAAGTTTCTTCTGGTTCCAAATAAATTTTTGAATTATTTTTCCTAGTTCTGTGAAATACAATATTGGAATTTCTATCAGCATTGCATTGAATCTGTATAGCAGTTTTGGTAGTATGGCCATTTTCACTATGTTGATTCTTCCTACCCAGGAGCAGGGGATATCTTTCCATTTTCTTATGTCGTTTTCATTCTCTTTTTTCAGAGTGCTGTGGTTTTCAGTGTAGAGGTCTTTTGCTTCTTTCGTTAGATTGATTCCTAGATACTTCATTTTTTTGCATGCTATTGTGAAAGGAATTGTTTCACTAATTTCTCATTTAGTGAGTCTGTTATTTGTGTACAAGAAGGCTATTGATTTTTGAGTGTTGACCTTGTATCCAGCTACTCTGCTGAAAGTGTCAATTAAGTCTAGAAGTCTTTTGGTGGAATTTTTTGGGTCTTCAATGAAATTTGCAATTCTTAAATGGCCAGTGATATTGTGGACTTTTTTATGCACTTACTGACCACTTGTAATTCTTCAATTGAGGAGTATCTGTTTCAGGTGCCCCATTTTTTAGCAGATCTTTAAATTTGAGGGGGCTATTTTTTTGTTGTTGTTGTTCTTTTCCTATGCTAGTTATTAGGCCTCTGTCTGAGGGCAAGAACTTTTCCCATTCAGTAGGTTAAATCTTCACTCTCTGAGAGTTTCTTTTGCTGTGCAGAAGTTTTTAATTTGATGTGATCCCATCTGCTGATTCTTTGTAATATTCCCTGTGCAACTGGGGTTTTGTTCATAAAAGCTTTGCCTACAAAAAGTCTTCAAGAGTTTTACGTATACTGTTTTCCACCAGATTTTTTTCTGTTTTAGTATTTAAATATTGCATCCAGTTCAATTTTCTTTAGTGCATGATGAGAGATGGATTTGGGTTTAATCATCAGCATGTGGAATGTCAGTGATAAAGCACCATTTGGCAAAGAGGCTATCTTTCCTCCAGCAAAGTTGTTTGGCCCATTTGTTAAAGATAAAGTAGGTAAGTTTACCTGAATTTGTTTCTGCATCTACTACTCTGTTCTATTCATCCACAAGTCTGGGTTTTTTCCCCTCAAGACCATCCTGCTGTTCTCACTGTAGCACTGTAGTATAACTTGGATTCAGAGTTGTGATGCATCTTCTCTTGTCTTCTTGGGCAGAATTGTATTTGCTATTGCAGGTCTCTTCTGGTTCCATCTGAATTTTAGGATTGTTTTCTCTAGTTCTCTGAAGAATGCTCTGACATTTTGATTGGGATTACTTTAAATCCATATAACAATTTTGGAAATATGGTTTTCACCATACTGATTCTGCCTACCCAGAAACAGGAAATATCTTTCCGTTTTTTGATATCCCATTTAATCTCCTTTTTCATAGTATTATAGTTTTCATTGAATAGCTCTTTCACTTCTTTGTTTAAGCCAATTTCTATGCATGTTTTTTTAATTGAGTTTATTGGTACATTTTAGGTATACAGTACAGTTACATTCATTATTGGGATCTTGTACCTTTACATGACAGGTCTTGGTTCTCATATTTCCCCTTGTCCCTGCCCTTCACCTCCTCCTCCCCTCCCAATTTACAAACACTTTATTTGTTTCCATGTTTACATTTTCTCACATTTTTTTCTTTGTTTTTTTAAGAGCATTAATCTAATTTATTTCTCAGTGAATATGTTATTAGTGTACAGGGACACCATAGTTTTTTGAGTGTTGACTTTGAATTTTGTGGTGCCACCTAATTTTGTTACTACCTCTGTGAGACTTTTGGTGGAATTTTTGGTGTCTTCTATGGAGAAAATCATGTCACCAACAAATAACAATAATTTAACTTCTTTTTATATCAACAATCTTTTTATATTTTTCTCTTGTCTAATTACTCTGGCTAATATTTTGAGAACTGTATCGAATGTTAGTGGTTATAGTGGAAATTTTTAACTTGTTCCCAATTTTAGAATGAAAGCTTCTAGGTATTCTCTGCTTAGTATGATATTCACTGTTGGTTGGCCATAGATTTTATCAGATTGAGATAAAGTCTTATTCCAACAATATTTAGGGATTTTATTATAAAAGCATGCTGGAGTTTTTCAAATGCTTTTGAGGATTTTTGCATCTATATTCATTAAAGGGATTGGGCTGTTGTTTTCTTTGTGCTTGGATCCTTTTCTGATTTTGATATCAGGGTAATGCATACTTCCAGGAATAATGTAAAGGTATTGTGTACCTTTTGACTCTATTAAAGAGTTTTAGGAGTATTGGCATTAGATCTTGTCTAAAATTTTTATAGAATTCTGCAGTGAATCTGTCTGGTCCTGGGCTTTTCTTAATTGAAAGTTTTCAATTATTATTACATCTTTAGTGGCATTAACTAATATAGGATTATTCAGAATTTTTATATCTTCTTAATTCAGGTTTGATAATCAAATGTATCTAGAAGTCTATCCATTTCTTTTGAGTTTCCCATTTTATTAGAGTCAAATTCTCAAAGTAGTTACCAGTGATGGTCTGAATTTCTGCAGAATCCATTGTGATATTTGCACTTTATATTTCTAAATGCATGAATTAAGGTCTTTTCTTTCCTTGTTTTGATAAGTTTGGCTAAGGGTTTGTCCATTTTGTTTAACATTTCAAAGAACCAACTCTTTGATTTATCAATTCATTGTATTGATATTTTATCCTTGATTGCATTGCTTACTCTTTTGTTCTTTAGAATTACCATTCTTGTCCAAGCTTTGGGTTTGAATTGTTTTTTGTCTTTCTGAAATGTTGAGATGTATCAATAGTTTGTTTACTTGATGACCTTCTGTTTTTCTGATGTGAGAATTAATTCACTGCTATGAATTTCCCTCTTAATCCTACTTTCATTGTGTCCCATAGGTTCTAGCATGTCATACACTATTAACATTTGATTGTAAAAATCTAATTTATTTAATTTATTCTGTGACGCATTGATTGTTCATTAGTATATGATTTAATTTCCATGTGTTTGGATAGTTGTTTCAGTGGTGTCTTCTACCTTTAATTTCCAGATTTATCATTCTCAGATCTGATAATTTATATGGGATAATTTTTGATTCCATTGCATTTACTCTATGAGCTAGTATGTAGTCTATTTTAGAGAAAGTCTCATGTACTGCTAAGAAAAATGTGTATTCTGTTGTTTTTGGATGAACACTCTGTAGTTATAATTTAGTTCAACTCTAATTTTGTTGATAAGTTTTTGTTAGATTGATCTGTTAATGACTGTGGGTATTGAGGTCCCCCATTATAATTGGATTGGGGCTGATATTTCATGTAAATGAGCATTTGTTTTATGAAGTTTAGTACATCAATATTTGGTGCATTTATACATATATGAATGTTTTCTCTTCCTGTTGAATTGTTGTCCTTATCAGTATATAGTTAACTTCTTTGTCTCTCCTGATTAATTTTGGATTGAACCTCATTTTGGAATTATAGCATTTATTCATTCCCATTCTCTGTGTGCTCATTGCATGAAAGGCTGTTTTCCATAATTGGCTTTTATTCTATGCATTTTTTCTGTGTGTTTCTTGTATACATCATATGGTTGGATCTTGTTTATTCATTTATTTTACTGATCTGTGTCTTTTTATTAGTGAGGTGAGACCATTAACAGTGATGGTTCTAACTGATAGATATAGAATTATCTTTGTCATTATATCACTTTCTTACTGTTGATTCCCTTCATCTTCTATTTCATTGCTGATCTTGTGAGGTGCATTCATTCTACTGGGCATTTTAGCATTGTTAACTTCATAGTCTTTTACTAGGATATTCTTGAGAATGTTTTGAAGTGCTGGTTTAATGGTTGTGAATTTTTTCAGATGATATTTCTCATGAAAGTGTCTTATTTCTCCAAGAATTTTGAAAGATAATTTTGCTGGTTCATCAATATGGGTTGTGAGATTTTTGGGTTTTTTTTTTTTTTTTTTTT
>NW_022900951.1:65866442-65908070 GCF_012274545.1 Fukomys damarensis | reverse complement strand
TTTTTTTTTTTTTTTTTTTTTGGTTTGAAACATTTCAGTCTAAAATATCCTTTACTTTAGGGTTTATGTTGAAAAGTCTTCTGTAATTTTGTTGAGGGTTCCCTTATACTTTAGTTGTTGTTTTTTTTTTTTCTAACAGTGTTTAAGATTCTGGGTGGTTTTTTTTATATATTTATAGAGTCTTGACTATTATATTCCTTGCTGTAGTTCTTTTATTATCATGACTATTTGGGACTTTATATGTATGTCTATTTCTTTTTCCATGCTTGGAAATTTTTCTGGTATTACTTTTGTTTTTAGATTTTTTCTTTTATTGCATTTATTGGTATATTTTAGGTATACAGTACATTTGCATTCATTATTAGGATCTTGTACCCTTACATAACAGGTGGTCTTGGTTCTCATTTTTTCCCCTGGTGCCTGCCCTCCCTTCACCCTCTCCTCCCCTCCTCCTTTACAAACACTTCATTTCCATTTTCTCATTTTCTCATATTTTTTCTCTTATTACCTTTCCCCGACCATTGTCAATTTCCCTGCACCTTTAGCCATTTTCTTCCCATTTCACAATGTCAGTTATCTCATTAAGATCTTATGTACTATTACAGTTTATTCACACCAGGGAAAGTATTCGGTATTTACACATGTGTGACTTATATATTTCACTTAGGTGTATATCCTCAATATGTATACATTTTCCTATGAATGAGTCTAATGTCTTATTCTTTATGGCTGAGTAGTATTCCACTTTACAGAAAAACCACATCTTCGTTATCCAATCTCCAACTGATGAGCAAATGGGCTGTTTCCAAGTTTTAGCTATTATAAACAGTGCCACTATAAACATGGGTGTGCATATATCACTCTGGTATGATTCTTTTAATTCTTTTGTAATGATTCCCAGAAGAGGGATGGCTGGGTCAAATGGAACCTCTAGTCCCAGCTCTTTGAGGCATCTCCATATTTATTTCCATAGTGGTTCCACCTGTCTGCACTCCCACCAACAATGGAGAAGAGCTCCTTTCTCCCCACAACCCTGCCAGCATTTGTTATTGGTTCATTTCTTGAAAGCAGTCATTCTTTGTGGGGTGAGGTGGAATCTCAGTGTTGTTTACATCTGCATCTCTCTAACGACCAGTGATGTGGAACATTTTTTCATATATTTACTTGCTGCTTTTGCTTCTTTGTCTGAGAAATGTCTGTTCATTTCAGATGCCCATTTTTGAATCGGGTCTTTATATTTGGGGGGCTGATGTTTTATAGTTCTTTGTATATTCTAGATAAGAGCCCTTTGTCTGAGGAGCAGCTGTTAAAATTTTTTTCCCACATTGTAGGTTGTCTCTTATTTCTGTTGATGTTTTCTTTTGCAGGGCAAAAGCTTTTTAATAAGATGAGATCCCATTTGTTGATTTTTTCTGCTAGTTCCCATGATACTGAGTATTTGTTCATAAAGTCTTTTCCTATGTCAGTGTCTTCAAGAGTTCTGCCTAACTTATGTTTCCGAAAGTTTAGTGTTTCTGTTTCAATATTTAGATATTTAATCCACTTGGATTTTAATTTAGTGCATGGTGAAAGATAAGGGTCTAGTTGTAATCTTTGGCAGGTTGAATTCCAGTTTTTCCAACACCATTTATTAAAGAGGCCATCCTTCCTCCAGTGGGGATGGTCAGCTCTGTTGTCAAAGATGACGTAGCTGAGTACATCTGGAGTTATTTCAGTGTCTTCCAATCTGTTCCGTGGATTCTCTGGTCTATTTCTTTGCCAGTACCATGCTGTTTTTATCACAGTGGCTTTGTAGTATAATTTCAAATTGGGAATTGTTATACCTGCTGCCATGTGTCTCTTGCCTAGGTTCGCTTTTGCTATTCTAGGTATCTTATGGTTCCAAATGAATTTTTGGATTCTTTTTTGTAGTTCTGTGAAATAAAGTGTTGGAATTTCAGTTGGCATTGCATTGAATCTGTATAGCAGTTTTGGTAGTATTGACATTTTCACTATGTTGATTCTTCCTACCCAAGAGCAGTGGATATCTTTCCATTTTCTTATATGCTCTTTGATCTCTTTTTTTAGAGTTCTGTATTTTTCAGTGTACAGGTCTTTTGCTACTTTTGTTAGCCTGATTCCTAGATATTTCATTTTTTTGGATGCTATTGTGAAAGGAGGTGTTGACCTTGTATCCGGCTACTCTGCTAAAAGTGTCAATTAAGTCTAGAAGTCTTTTGGTAGAGTTTTTTGGGTCTTCAATGTAAAGTATCATATCTTCAACAAATAATGATAGTTTAACTCTTCCCTTCCAATCTTTATTGCTTTAATTTCTTTCTCTTGTCTAATTCCTATAGCTAATGTTTCCAGAAGTGGTGATAGTGGGCATCCTTGTCTTGTTCCTGATTTTAACGTGAATGTTTTCAGTTTTTGGCCATTTAATATTATGTTGGCTGTTTTGTTCTGTGTTTGGCATTTTGTTAGATTATGGGTTCTCAAAGTAGCCTATCTTCTGGATTTCTGTTGAATCTGTTGTGACTTCACCTTTTTCATTCCTAATTCCATGGATCTGAGCCTTTTTTTTCCTTTTTTTTTGATAAGTTTAACTAAGAGTTTATCAATTTTATTTATTCTTTCAAAAACCCAACTCTATAATTCATTTATTTTTTGTAGCCTTTTCTCAGTTTCCATTGCATTGATTTCTGCTCTAATCTTTATAATTTCCTGTCTTGTTCAAGCTTTGCATTTTTCTTGCTCTTGTTTGTCTAGGAGTGTAAGATTCATCATTAGGTTGTTTTTTTGTGCTCACTCTGTTTTCCTAGTGTGGGCATTCAATGCTATGAATTTTCTATGTAGAACTGCTTTCATTGTGTCCCATAGATTCCTGTATGTTGTATTGGCATTTTCATTTATTTGTAAAAATTGTCTGATTTCTTCTTTAATTTCCTCCATGATCCATCAATTGTTCAGGAGAGTGTTGTTCAATTTCCATGTGTTTGTGATGTTCCTACAGTTTCTTGTGCTATTGATCTCCAGCTTGATCGCACTATAATCTGATAATATACAGGTAATAACTTCAATTCTTTTGCATTTATTCAAACCTGTTCTGTGAGCTAGTATGTGATTGATCTTGGAGAATGACCCTTGTGCAGCCAAAAAGAAAGTATCTTCTGATTTTGTGGGATGGAACATTCTATAGACATCTATTAAGTCCATATGTCAAAACCTTGATTCATTTCTAGTATTTTGTTGTTGATTTTTTTGCCTAGAGGATCTGTCTGTTTGTGAAAGTGGGGTGTTTAGATGCCCCACTACAATTGCATTAATGCTTATTTGGTTTTTCATGTTTTTTAATATTTCTTTTATATAGTTGGGGACACAAATATTTGGTGTATATATGTTTTTGATTATCATCTCTTCCTCTTGAATTGTTCCCTTTACAAGGATGTAGTGGCCTTTTTTGTCTCTCTTAATGAGTTTTAGTTTGAAATTTACTTTGCCTGCAAATAAGATTGCTACTCCTGCACTTTTCTGAGCTCATGTTGTGTGGAAAATTGTTTTCCATCCTTTTATTTTCAGTCTATGGGCTTCTTTTTGCACTAGGTGTGTTTCTTGTATACAACGTAGTGTTGAATTTTGCCTCTTAATCCACTCTGCCAGTCTATTTCTCTTTATTGGTGAATTGAGGCCATTGATATTGATGGTTATAACTGATATGTACTGAATTACTATTGTCATGTTATTGTCCTTTTGTTTACTCTGTACTTTTTCAACCCCTCACCTTTTAGTTTCTTGCCTTGCCTATTTGATTAGGTCTGTTGGGCCTCATGGTGTTGTGACCTTCATTGTCTTTTTCTAGGATATTGCTTAGAATTCCTTGTAGTGCTGGTTGGGTTTTCATGAATTTTCTCGGGTGTTCTTTGTATTGGAAGTATCTTATTTCCCCATGAAAGAGAGTTTTGCAGGATACATCAGCCTACTTTGAAGGTTGTTTTCTTTTAGGACTTGAAATACCTCACTCCAGGCTCTCCTTGACCTGAGTTTTTGTGTTGAAAAGTCTGCTATGATTCTGATGGGTTTTCCGTTGCATGTGATTTATTTCTTTTCTCTTACTGTTTGTAGTATTTTGTTTTTCTGTTGTGTTTCTGGGATCTTGATTATTATATGTCTAGGTGTAGATTTTTTTTTTTTTGGTGCCAGAGATTGAACTCAGGTTCTTCAGCTTGCAAGGCAGGCCACCAAATGGCTGAGCTAAATCCCCAGCCCTAGATTTTTTTTGATGGTTGCTAGTTGTAGTGCTATATGCCTCACTTACCTGTATGTCTAATTCTTCCCTTCTGATTGGGAAGTTTTCTGTCATTAATTCTGTGAACAGCATTTTTAGTCATTTGTATTTTCTCCTGCTACTTCATGGATTGGTCAGTCTTATGTTATTTTTCTTTGCATTATCTAGGAGTTGTTGGATCGATTTCTCGTGATCCCTTACTATTTTTAAGAGAACTCTCTTTTAACGGTTACTAACTGAAATCCTATCTTACAAATCTGAAATTCTTTCTTCGCATTCTTTTATTCTGTTGTGTACACTTTCAGTACAGTTTTTAATCTCCTGGATATCTGTTTGAATCAGTCTAATGGATTACATTTCTTTTCTCTGTTTGGCATTCATTGTTGCCATTTCTTTCTTATGCTGGGCCTTCAGGGCTTCTATCGTGGTCCAGAACTCATCTATTTTTTTCTCAGTTTCTGTTCTAGAGTCTTGAATCATGACTTCCATTTTGCTCACCATCTCTATGGTTATCTGGGAAATTATTTCTGTTTTGAATTTTTCTAGAGCCTGATTGATCTGTTTTGTTACATCCTGTGCTATGGGTTCAGGGTATCCTGCTTGTTCCCTCTCAGACTTTTCATCCTCAATTGCCCTACTATTTGCCATTGATGAACTGGAAGTCTGTCTTTGTGTCTTGCTTAAGTGTTTTCTCATTTTTACTTTTGTTGTTGGGTTGTCCTTGGTTTAATTTCTGGGTTATTACTTGAATCTTCCTGATACAGTTGCAATTAGGTTTCTAGACTCTAATGACTCATAGACATTCTCATTTTCATAATATCTGAGAAAACAACTCATTAAATCAATTACAATCATTTATCCAAATTGATAAAATCAGAAGTACAATAGGATCAAGCATAACGTACATATTGACCACTTGTGGTATTTATTAATCTATGACCTTTAAACCATGTAAATTAAATTAAAATCAAGAAGCAGCCCAAAATATGCTTGCAGTGAATACACTTTTCCCTATAGCATCTTTACCATTTAGGATGGCGGCTTAGACAGAGTTAGGATGAGAGGAGTAGATAAGTGAAAGAATTGGAGAAGATTTCAAGTGAAGCCATAGGACACAAAATGAACATACAACCTTTACAAAACTATTAAATTCAAAAGGATAAAGAGAGTGCAAGAATAAGAACAAGAATATATCTTCTTAATCATAATAGGTGCTCACTTTCCCTTGAAACTACTGACCCATGATTGAGGTAAAATGACAGATGAAAAGAACATAAGAAAAAAGAAAAATGATAAAAGAAGAAGTCTGAGTTAGGGCAGGAGCAGGAGCAGAAAGGGAGATGAGGGATAATACTGTGAAGCAAGAGACTAAGTTGTGGAAAGAGGGCAGAAAAAAAAAGAATTTTCAGAGTGGAATGAGGAAAAGAAAGAAAAAAATGACTTTGAATGACCTCTTTCAGACTATATCTCTGCTGTCATAATATAACACGTGCACAGCCATGTGCAGACCCAAGTACCCTGATCTCAGCTAACTAATGGCAAATCCCCAAAACTCAGACTGAACCTCACTCTGCAAGGCCCAGATTGAGTTCCCAGCCTGCAGGGTTGAACTCCACACAGTTCTATTACTTTCCCCCCACCCTTTCTTTAAAGATGTTTACAGTTGGGAGCTCAGAAAAATACCCTTTATGACTACCTATGCCTCTGTAGAGTGGGTCCAAGGACTGGCCTAATCAGGAGGTCTGGGAGTGTGTGTTTCAGGGGAGCCTGTCCAGCTACCTTCCTTGCTACAGCTGGTGGCGAAAGCAGGCAGGGGAGGGCACAGCTACCTGGTCCCACTGAATGGGCCCAAGCAGGCAGGAGGGAGAGCAGTTCTCAGAGTGGCCTTCCAAATCTTGCCTTCCTTGCTACGGCTGGTGGCACTCAGGCAGGGGAGGGAGCAGCTTCCCATCCCACGGAATGGGCCCAACTAGGCCAGTGGGAGAGCAGGTCTCAAAGCGGTCTTCCAAATCTCGCCTTCCTTTCTGGGGCTAGTGGCATGCAGGCAGGCAGGGAAGGGTGCAGCTACTTTTATCGCTGAATGGGCCCAAGCATGATGGAGGGAGAGCAGATCTCAGAGCAGCCTTCCAAATCTCGCCTGCTTTGCTGTGGCTGGTCTTTCTAGTATTACTTTTGCAAACAAGTTTCTCAGCTATCTTTTGATTTTTTCATTGATTTCAATTTATTTTAGACAAGTCTTTGCATTGTCCAGAAGCCCTGGATGTTTTTTTCATGGTCCTTTGTTCTTTATAAACTCTCTCATTAGTTGATCATCATCCACAGCCCTATGTTCTAGTCTGATATTCTGTCATCACATTAGCAGTTCCTGCTGAATATTCTTTTACTTCTTTGTACTGGGAATTAAACTCAGGCCCTTTCACTTGCCAGGCAGGCAGTATGCTCCGGAGCTACATCCCTGGCCCAGCTGCATATTCTTTGAGTAGTGTTTTTAGTTTCTTGTATTTCTATCTGTGTCTGTTTTGTGAACTCTATTTCTTCTCTATGTTGGGCATTCATGATTTGTATGTCTTTATTTATATCCTCAATTGTGGTATCAGTATCTTCTTTGGTCTTACTCATCATTTGTTTCATTGGAGCCATCATTTATTTCAATATCTCAGTAGTTATCCCAACTTTGAATTTGCCAAGCCTCTTATTCATCTGTTTGGTTTATTCTACTGCTACCATTTCAGATAATTTGGCTGAGTGGATTTTGATTTCTTCCCTCTTGATGCTTCCATGACATGCTTTGGGGAAGTTTGCAGCTTTGGGTGGCATTTTGCTTATGTGTTTTATCATTTTCTATTTTTTAAAATTCATTTTCTGTGGTGAGGCTTGCAAACTTCTTATGGTGGTTAGCTTTATTGCTAGTATTGAGACATATTTATGTAACTAATACTTTTCATAGATGTTCTCTAAATGTAGCTAGGTTTTGACCTTTAGGTCTGTCCCAGATGCTGCTACTCGCATTAATCAGGGAAGGCAGGTTGCAGCCTTATAGCTCAGGTACACAGTTCTTTGTTAACAAAGTGTATTACTATTTATGCCCCCCCAAAAAACCATATAGCTATGGCCATACAGGGATCAACTGATACCAACAACTGTGTCACCTTGGCTAAATTTAGTTAAATAGTAACAATAGTGTCAAATACAGACTGGATAATAACAAACTAAGATTACTAACATTTTACTACTTTTAACCATAGGAATGAGATGCACAGTTATCATATGAAAACTAAGACACACTAGTTATTTATGTACAATAAGCATCTACTAAACAGTCCAATTTAACCTCCATTCACAATAAGACAGCGTTCAACCATTGTAAGATATAATCTACTGTCTATAGATTCACAGCAGTAAGTGATTTTGCTAGTACAGTTAAGGTGTGGGCACAGGGATGTGAAAAGAGAAGCAGACTTTGTTTTTGTTTTTTATTTTTTTGGTACCGGGTATTAAACTTGGGTTCTTGCGATTGCGAGCCAGGTGGCAGAACCACTGAGCTAAATCCCTGGCCAAGAAAAATAAACTTTGGAAAAATTAAGCAATGGAAGATGGGCAGAATTAACAAAATTGATGTAACCATTTCTATTTGGGAGTAAAAGGAAAATAATAGTATTGGATAACAATGACAGACATAGCCAATAAGCAAAATAAAAATTAATGAGGGATAGAAATTATATTAAAGAGAAAAAAGAATAACTATGAACCTAACTGAAAGACAGATTACAAGAGAAGAAAAGGAAGAGGGAGAGACTAATCAAATGAATAAAGTAATATAAAACAAGGGTGACTGAGAAAATAGGGGACAGAACTCCAAACTCAACCAACCACAATAAAATGAAAATGAAAATGGAAAAAGTTGTAGAGGAAAAGGGAAAACTGAGTAGGAGCAGGTCGAGGTAGAATACTAAATAGTCAATACTATGGGTAGTATAATAGGTTTGTTCAGGAGAAGGGAGACACAGAAAGAGCAGAATATGGCAAATTAAAAATGAGTGGAAGACTTAATGATCATGCCTATTTGGAGTCCTAAATGCCTCACTTATCTGTATGTCAAATTATTTTGCTCTGTTTGGGAAGTTTTCTGTCATTAGTTCTTTGAACAGTTTTTTTAAATGTCATTTGTACTTTTTCCTAGTTTTTCATGGACTCCTTTCAGTCTTATATTACTCTTCTTTTCATCACCTATGAGCTGTTGGATTGATTTCTCATTGTTCCTTACTATTTTTAAGAGATGTTTCTTTTTATGGTCACGGACCACCATTCTGTCTTTTATATCTGATATTCTGTCTTCATATTGGCTCTGTCTGCTATGTATACTTTCAATAGAGATTTTGATCTCCTGGATATCTGTTTGAATCTGTTTCATGGATCCATTTCTGTCTTTATTGGGCATTCATGATTTCCACTTCTTCCTATGCTGGGCATTTATGGCTTCTATAATGGTCCTGAACTCATGTATTTTTTTAAATCTGTTTCTGTTATAGAGTCTCTGATCATGTATTCCATTGTGCTCACATTCTCTGTAGTTATTTGGGAAATTATTTCTGTTTGGATTTTTCTAGAGCCTCATTCATCTGCTTTGTTGCTTCCTGTGCTATCAGTTCAGGATGTCGAGGTGATTTATTATCAGACTTTACCACCTTGTTCCCCAAGAATTTGCCTTTGATGAACTGGCAGCCTGTGTTTGTGCCTGTGCCTTGCTTGAATGTTTTCTCATTTCTATTTTGGTTGTTGGTGCTGCCCTTGGTTTAATTCCTGGGTTAATACTTCAATCTTCCTAATAGAGCTTCTCTTTAGGTTTAGAGTCTCTAATGACTCTGAGGCAACCTCACTTTCATTATACCAGGAAGCACAATTGATTAGATTAATCACAACAGCTCTGCCCAAGTGATACATTCAATGACACAGTATCATCAAGCGCAGCTTAGAAAATGACAATTTGTAGTAGTTATTAATCTATTACTTTTAACTGTGTGAATTATATAAAAATTGAGGCTGGAGCTCAGGACACTGGCTTTTATGACTCTCTGTGCCTCTGTGGTGTGAATTCCGGTATAGCCAGTAGGCCAGAGGTGTGGGGTGAGGGCAGAGGGCTGCAGGTGCCCTTCTGGCTCCTCTCCTGACTTGTTCACTTGCACTGCTCAGAATCCTGGGGGATAGACTTAATGTAATATATTGGTCAGTGTTTAGTAGAAAAAATAGATTTGATGCAGAATATAAAACTATATAAGAATTTAAAAATTGGCTTATAGTGGCTGCCCAGAGAGTCAGATGGGGAGGAGTGCAAAAGATCTATATGTTGGAGATCTGAAGGATCCAATCAAAGGCCTAGAACTCACTGCAGTGTCTTATGCAAGTCCACATCAGTAGGCTGAATGGTCTGAGATGGAAGGCTGAAAGATCTGTGCTGGAGGCTAAAGAGTCTGCATTGAAAGGCTAAAGATGGGCCAGGGATGTAGCTCAGCAGTGCAGCACCTGCCCTGCAAGCATGAGGCCCTGGGTTCATTTCCCAGTACCAGAAAAGAAAAGTGAAAAAAAAAAAGACCAATAAAAAGCCCCTAATAAAAAAAAAGAAAAGAAAGGCTAAGACAATATCCACAGTGAATGTGAAGTCTGGAGCTCATCTGAAAAAAAAAAAACAAAAAAACAAAAAGAGGGGCCAGGGATTTGGCTCAGTGGTTCTGCTGCTTGCCCTGCAAGAGCAAGGACCTGAGTTCGATCCCTGGTACCACACACACAAAAAAAAAAAAAAAAAAAAAAAAAAAAAAAAAAACAAAAGGAATTTTTTAAAAAAAAAAAAAAAAGAAAAGAAAATGAAACCAGAAGTGATTCTTCCTCCTTTGTTTTCCCTTTATATCATTCAGATGACAAACCTCCCTAGGGTGAGTTTTCTGTCTTCAGAAAATCCCCTCATCCAAACTCAGAACTATTCTGATCCAATTTAGGTGGTTGTTTCTTACTCAAGTTGATGCAACCAGTTAGCCATCACAATCCAGTCTTTGTCAACTTTTCAACCACACAAATTTCTTTAAAGCATAGTCTCAAGATACAAAGGCAAATTAATAATTACACCTAATATGCTTTAAATATCCTATGTACAAATGGAAGTACACTAATTCTCTCCCCAGAATAGAAGGCAAGTTTTGCTTGGGTGATGCTGACTCCTAACATTTCATAACTTAAACATTATAACATAGGTTTAACAATACTTAAGAAACGATATTAAGTTTATTAACAGTATATTATATATCAGAAGCACATTAGGAGGAAACTATTACAATTACAATCCTCATTTCTATAGTTGATCATAGGGTCATAGCTGATATTTAGAACTTCTGTCTTCTACTACCTATTTTTTATTCCCTTGGCCTTCACCAAGCACTTCTGTAGGTCTTGGTTCTTTTCTTGGTGGGGTGACCCATGCCTTCATTCCTAAAGTTCCTGGGACATCTGTCATGCTATCTGGATTAGGTTCTGTAGTTTCTTATTGACCTTAGTAACAGGGCCTGGTAATACTAGGAGGCACCTGAAGTGATCTGATGTGCTCCAAGTATATTTTTCCTTTTCTTCATTATGGAATAATAGTTCACTTTCCCTTTGGTAGTTGGGTCAGTCACCTTTGTCAACATTATAACTTCCCTTTTAGCTTATTTTTTCAGAATCACGAGGAGCCCAGTATGACCAAGAGTGAGTCTTTGTTTCCAGTTCAATGGTATCAATGTTGTTCTTCCTGGCACAAGCCTTCTGCTTTCTAGAAATGAGACTTCTAATCCAGCAGAGCATAAGATCATGGGAAAAGGAAGCAATAATTTTGCTAGTGAATTACTAGGGAGTAACATTGAGTGGTACCATGCCCACTTCCACCCATTGATTGCTAGACTTGTAAATCCTGGCTATAGCAGACACAATACAATGTAGTAAATGCTGATTCAAAGCATATACAGCTTTTTGAAGAATCTTGCCCCAGCCCTGAAAGCCATTACCAGTTATCTCATACTGTAATTATGCTTTCAAAAGATCATTCCACCGTTCTGTCAATCCATCTGTTTCTTGATGGTAAGGAACACAGTAAGACTGGTGAATTCCATGAGCATAAGCCTTAGTTATTTGGCCATAAAATTCATCCCTTGGTCAGAAGCAATGCTGTGTGGAGTTCTATGATGGTAGATAAGGTATTCTATGAATCTATGAATGGTTGCCTTGGCAGAAACATCACAGGTAGGTAGTGAAAATTCATATCCAGAATAAGTGTCTATGCCAAATAGGACAAAGGAAAGTCCTTCCTATGATGGAAGCAGTCCAGTATAATCCACATGCTACCAGGCCAATCACTCTAGAGAATAATGTCATATTGGGGACTAATTGGTGGTCTCTATTGCTGGCTTATTGGGCATTTGGCAGTGGCTAGCATATTGGGCATCTAGCAATCAGCCTTGGCAAGTACAACTCTATATTGTTAAGCTTATGGATAGCTTTCATCCTTGCCACCATGGTCATTTTTTTCATGAGCCCTTTGGGCAATGGCATGGGTGGATGAAGAAAGAGGTTGACGACTATCTACAGAATAGGTCATCTTGTCCACTTGATTATTAAAGTGTTCTTATGCAGAGGCTAGTTTTTGGTGACATTATATGGGATACAAATATTTTTACATTATTTGCCCATTTGGAGAGGTCTATACACATACCTCTTCTCTAAATAGCTTTGTCACCACTTTAATGTTCCTTTGGAGTTCCCATCAGGCAGACCATGGGCTAGAGTCCATGAGTCAGTATACAGTCACACACCTGTCCACTTCTCCTTTTAGGCAAAATGTACAACCAGGTGCACTGCCCAAAGTTCTACCCACTATGAAGCCTTCCATGTGCTTCTGTCCATGTATGTACTGGAAAGGGGCTAAAATGCTACAGAGGTCTATTTGCAAGTGATGCCTTCATAATGTGCAGAACCATCAGTAAACCAGGCCTTAGCCCAATCTTCCTCTGACAGCTGATCATATGGTACACCACATGAGGCCATACATGTATGCAGGGAGAGAGAAGGAAATATAGCAGGAGTGGGAGCTATTATCATTAGGGCAATTTCTTTTTTTTCTTTCTTTCTTTTTTTTTTTTTCTTTGGTACCAGGGATCAAACTCGGGTCCTTGCACTTGCAAGGCAGGCCACCAAACCGCTGAGCTAAATCCCTGGCCCAGGGCAACTTCTTAATGTAAGTTACTTGTATAACTTACTGGAAATGATCCTGTTCAATCATGTATATACCATTGCCATTTAATGACAGAGAAGTGCTGTGCACAACCAACCAATGATTCGATATCCACCACATGACAGGCAACTCAGATTGTATGGTATACTGGTGTCCCATGGTCAAACGTTCAGTTTCCAGTAAGGGCTGGTAGCAGGCCAAGAGCTGTTTTTCAAAGAGAGAGTACTTGTCTTTAGATGATGGCAGAGACTTCCTTTAAAATCCTAAAGGTCTTCATTGTAATTCACCTACGGGGGCCAGGCAGAGACACCAATCAGCACCTACACTGACACTTTAAGTACCATTGGATCTACTGGCAGAACCTGTTGCAGAGTCTTTTCTTGTTCTGGGCCTTACTCAAAACTAGCAGCTTTCCAAGTCACTCTGTAAATGGGCTGGAATAAAAACATCTATGTAATGAATGTGTTGCCTCCAAAATCCAAATAGACCTGCTAGGCTTTATGCCTCTTTAGGTTGTAGAGGGAGCCAGATTCAACAACTTCGCTTTTACCTTAGAAGAGATATCTCTACATGCCCCACAGCACTAGACTCCAGAAATTTCACTGAGATAGAAGGGCCTTGAATTTTAGGTGGATTTATTTCTCATCCTCCTTGGCTTTTGATTGCTTTACTAACAAATTCAGAGTGGTTGCTACCTCCTGCTCACTTTGCCCAATCAGCATCTTATCATCTATGTAATGGACCACTGTGATACTTTATGGGAAAGAAAGGCAATCAAGATCCTTGTGAACCAAGTTGTGACACAGAACTAAATAGTTAATGTGAACCTGAGTAAGGACCATAAAAGTGTATTGCTAGCCTTGCCAGCTGAAAGAAAATTATTTCTGAAGGGCCTTCTGGTTTGCTAGGGAGAAGAAGGCATTTGCCAAAGCAATAGATGCATACCAAATAACAGAAGATTCATTAATCTACTCAAGCAAGAAAACCTAGTACAACAGCTGCAGTCAGAGTCACCACTTGATTTAGTTTACAATACATTTCCAACATTCTCAAAGATCTATCTGTCTTCTGCATAGGCCATTTGAGCAATGTAAATTGAGATGTGGTGGGAGCTACCACCCCTGCATCCTAAAGTTCTTGAATTAAACAGATTTAATGTAAGATAAAAAATACATAAGAATTTACAAGACTATCCTACAGTGGCCACCCACAGAGTCAGATATAGAAGAGTGCAAAAGCTCTGTCTACATTTTGGAGATCAGAAGGATCCAGTCAAAGGCCTTAACCTCACTGTAGTATCCCTTGCAAATCCATATCAGGAATCTGACCAGTCAGAGGTGGAAGGCTGAAGGGTCTGTGCTAGAGGTTGAAGAATCTGTGCTGGAAAGCTGATGAAGATGTCCAAGAAGAAGGTGGAGCCTGGAGCTCCTCCAAAGAAACAGAAGTGATACTTTCTACTTTGTTTCCCCTTTGTACTATTTGGGTTACAGGCCTCCCTAGGGTGGGCCTTCTGTCTTCAGTAATTCCCTCAGCCACACTCAAAAATATTCCAATCCAATTTAGTTGGACATTCTTACTCAAGTTGACACAATCAGATAACTATCATAGGTACTTCTAATTTTCTTTCTAAAATGAATTAAAAATGGAATTGTTGAGGAATCTTGGGGAGAAGATACTGGATAGAAAAATGAGAACAGTGAGAGAATCTAGACACCAACTGTTTCAAAACAAAAAGAAGAAAAATAAACCCAAACCAAAGCAAATAAAAAATCCTTTTAAAAAAAACCAAAGAAATTAAAACAAAACACAAACAGCAAATGCCAAACCAAATCAAATAATATATTACACTATCCCAAATTTAGAAGATATCTAACGTGAACTCGATTTAAACACTGACAGGCAAGTGTAAATGTGATTTTCATATAATTTCTTTGCCAGAAACCTGGGAGATGACTAACATGTAACCATGTCCTCACCCTTTGAAGTCTGCATTTTCTTCTCCTTATGTCTACTTTCCCTCTGGAGTCCACAGACTCTGCCAATCTGCCTGCTCCATGGCTCTCCATTTAGTGAACACTGCTGGCAGTTTTGCAAGGGAGGGCAGTAGCTGTAATTCCTTTTTTTATTGAGTTTATTGGGACATTTTAGGTACACATTACAGTTACAGTTATTCATTATTGGGATCTTGCACCTTTACATGACAGGAGGTCTTGGTTCTCATTTTTTTCCCCTTGTCTCTGCCCTCCCTTGACCCCCTCCTCCCCTCCTCATTTACAAACACTTTATTTCCATTTTTTCATTTTCTTATATTTTTTCCCTTGTTACGTCTTAACTGCTATGCCAGAGTCTATGAGTCTGCACAATTTCTTTTTGAAGTCTGGTTGCTGGTTACCCCACACCTGTGTTCTCCACAGATGATTGTATGCTTCTGTGACTATGATGGTGTGCAAGAGTAAATGGTAAGAATAGAGCTAACTTGGATTTTGGCTCAGTCTGTGGTCAGGGCTATTGCCTTTGGCTCTGCAGTCCAGCAGGCATGCAGGGCACATGCTAGGCTGTTTGGATGCACTGAATATGACTCAGCTGACTTGGGGGCCCCAGAGCTGGTGCCAGCCAAACTGTTTGTGCTTGCATATGACTTGGCATGCCCTCTGGGCAAGAGATCTATTTAGACCGTTCCATAGCAATGGGCTTGTGTTTATGTACTTCAGTAAAGAAGCTGTCTGTCTGGACTGGCAGGTTTATGAGCTGCTCCACCTTATTCAGCAGATCTGTCAGCTAGGATGCCCTTCACCTGGATATCTTCTCTCTGGCTTGAGTCTTTTACAGGGGTGGGGGCTCTGGTACACAGTGTGTGCTGGAGTGGAGAACACAGGAATATTGTTTTCTTCAGTGCTGATGGGGTGTTAAATGTGTTAGGCCAATGAACACATACTATGTCCTAGGAATCTGGTATCTGCTGCACTAGACTGACCTTCACTTTCCAAGATGGCTGTTCCCAGTGTGGAGTTGAGGGGCTGCTGTTTCCCTTTTTTATATTGTGCTTTTCTTTGACTTATCTGTGTATCAGCTATCCTTATTCATTTTCTATTTCAGCATGAAAGCCCTTTTCCCATCTTCCAGATACATTCCTTGTCAGTGGAACTTTTGTGAGCTTGCACAGTGTGTGACTCATGAGGAAAGGGGAGGAGGAGCCCAACTGGGGAGGGGGAGTCAGCTCCCCCCAAAAAATCTCCTTATTTTTAAAGACTGACTAGTATTTTATTAGGGGTATGCATATTCATATACAAATATGTATGTATGTCACAAATTTCCTATTCATTCACTTATCAACAAACACTTAATTTGTTCCCATATTTTAACTTCTTCAATAATGCTGCATTTAATGTGGAACAGCACTTTTTTAAGATAATGATTTTATTTCCTTTGAATATACACAGTATGATCAAATTATACAGTGAATGTTTAAATTTAAAAATTATATAATTGACAATGTGAAATAGGAAGGAAAGGGCTAAAGGTTTAGGGAGAGTGGGAAGGGTAGGGGGAAGGTAATGAGGGAAAAGAAAACATATGAAAAAGTGGAAGTAAAGTGTTTGTAAAGGGGGAGGTGAGGAGGGAGTGAAGGGAGGACAGGGACAAGGGGAAAAAATGAGAACCAAGACCTGTCATGTAAAGGTACAAGATCCCAACAATGAATGTAACTGTACTGTATACCTAAAATGTACCAATAAATAATTAAAAATTTATTCCAGTAAATAAAAGACACATTGCCATTATTCCTCCTCAAAAAGCTTCCCTTCTTTTTGCAAATATCTCTGTCATCATTATTGCTTTTTGTTGAAGCAGTTCTGGAAGTCATTTTTGTGTCTTCATAAAGTATGATCTAAAATATAGTGAATAGTGTTGCCAACAGCCATCCAACACAAAAACAGGTTCATGAAGATCTTAGCATGTCCTCATCCACTATATTTAGCATACCTGTCACTATGTGTCTTCTGGCTGTTCCCCAAACTCAAAATGACCATTAAGGGTAAACATTTTGAATCAATTCAGGGCAATTTGGTAGCTCCAACAGCACACCTAACATGAAATAGGTCTTCCAGAAGTGCTTCAGAAGGTGGCAAGAATAATGGTATGTGTTCAAAATGGCACATGTTAATGAAAGTATGTTTTATATTGTAAGCATTAAAAATTAAATATTAATCACATTTATTATCAAACTTCATATAACCAGCAGTAAGATTACTGAATCTTATAAAAATTCTTTTGTTTGAAGAATCTCCATACTGTTTTCTTTAATGACTGTTTCAATTTACATTTCCACTTTCTTTTAAAAGTGTATATGAGTTCTGTTTTCTTTGTATATTTGTAAACAGTTATCTTTTGAATTTTTAATGATAGCTATCCTAAAAGATATAAAGTGATATCACTGTGGTTTTTATTTGCAGTTCCTTGGTGCTAGTAGTGCTTTATATGTTTGCATATATCTGTTGACCATTTGTATAAATAAATGGCTATTTACATTCCTGTTCAGTTGCTTTTCAAATTCTTTAATCAGTTTGCTTTGTGTTGTTGTTTTTGCTTTTTCACTATTAAACTTTAGAAATTTCTTATATATTTTAGATATATAAAATATTTACTTTGCTATGCAGAAGCTGTTTAGTTTGAGGTAGTTCCACTTGTTTATTTTTGCTTTTCTTGTTTGAGTTTTTGTATCATATCAAAAATAATTAGTCAAAGCCAAAGTTATAGTAATTTTCCCTTGTGTTTTCTTGTAGGAGATTTATGGCTTCAGGTCTTGTATTTAAGTCTTTTAACCAGTTTTAGTTGGTTCTTGTGTGTGGTGTTATGGGAATGCCCAATGTCATTCTTTTTCGTATTAATATCCAGCTTTTTAAAATGTTATTTACTAGAGGTGTTATATTTCCCCATTGCTTATTCCTTGTATTTTTGTGTATAATTGACCATAAATATTTGGATTTATTTCTCGGCTCAATTCTGTTCCATTAGTTTATGCATCTATATTTTATTGTCTCTTACTAATTTCGAGTTTCATTGCATTGATTTCAGAAAAGATATATGGCATGATTTTGATCACCTTAAATTTGGGGACTGGGGATTTAGCTAGATGGTCCAGCCCCTATCTCACGATTGCAAGGTCCCAAGTTTGATCCATGGTACAAAAAAAAAAAATAGTAATCATCTTAAATTTGATAAGGCCCGTATAGCAATCTATCATGTAATCTGTGACAATGCTTTCTGTGCATCTGAAAAGAATATGTATATATTCTTTGCATATTTGTTTGGTTCATTTGTTTTATGTCCATTACTTCCTTATCAATTTTCTCCAGTAAGTATGTTCTATCTACTGTTGAAAGTTGGATATTGAAGTCTTTTAGTATATTGTGTTTTTTCTATTCCTCCTTTCAGATTGTCAATATTCATTTATATATTAGATGTGCTGATGTTAAGTGTATTGTATTTATAATTGTTTTATCTTCCTGATGCAATGCCTTTTTTATTATTATTATACCTTATCCCTTGTTGTAGTTTTTGGTGTTAACTGTGTTTTGCTTGATATAAATAAGTCATCCTCACCTCATCTGTCACAATTTTTATGGAATATCTTTTTCTCTTTTTCCTTCAGTTTTTTTGTGTTTGATGTTAAAACAAATCTCATTGATAACATACAGCTGGGTCTTGTTTTTTTAATGTATTCTGCTACTCTGTCTTTCGGATTGATAATTTAATATATTTATGTCTAAAATAATTATTGCTAAGTTATGGCTTACTCTTGTCATGTTGCTCATCATAGTCGGTCTGGTTTGTATTTTTCTGTCCTTCTTTCCCATTCAGTGTCTTGTGATTTGTTCCTTTCTTGTAGTGGTATATACTTTTAATCACTTTCTTTTCACTTTGTGTATCTAATATAAATATTCTCTTTGTGATTACCTTGAAGTTAATATGAAATATCTTATAATTTTAACAGTATATATTAAGTTGACAACTGAATTTATTTACATAAAAACTACATCATTCTTTATATTATCAGATTTTTTGAATTTATTAACACAGTTATTTATAATTATTTCTTGTACTGTTATCTTTTAATTTTTATTCTAGAACAAAAAATTATTTTGACTCTGCATTACGTTATTGGTATATGTCTAATGATTTACCATTACTGGTAGGTTTTGTGTTTTCACTTGCTTTCAGATTTCTATTTAGTGCCTGTTCATTTCAACTCAAAGAACTCTTCAGCATTTTTTTCTAAAGCAGATATAATACTGGTAAACTCACTGGGATTTTATTTGTCTCGGGAAGAGTTTATTTTCCTTTATTTATTTCTGAAAGATAATTTTATTGAGTATTCTTGCTTAGTTCTTTTTTTTTAAATTTCAAATATAACATCCAACTCCATTCTGGCCTACATGCTTTCTGCTGTGAAATCTGCTCATTATGTATGGGATTTCTCTTGTGTATTACAGTTGGCTTTTCTCTTGTTTCATTCAGAGCTGTTTCTTGCCCTTGACTTTTAAAAATATAAGTATGATTTCTCTTGATGCAAATGTCGTTAGTTTCAATGCATTTAGAGCATTTCAAGCTTCAAAAATATGAATGTCCCTCTCTTCTGACATTTGGATAATTTTTAATCTTTTTCTTTAAATGATCTTTCATTTTCTCTACTCATTGCTCTTCTAAGACTTCTATCTTACTACTGTGATTTGAATTTGGAATGTCCTCCAAAGGCCATATGATAGGGACTTGGTTGCCAGTTGATGGGCTTTTGGAAGTGATTGGGTCATGAGGGTTCTAACTTTATCAGGGGATTAAACCTTTGATGGATTAATAATTTGATGAAATATTTTGGTAATAATGGAAACTTATGTGGTAGGGCCTACTAGGATGATTCAAGTCACTGGGGATGTGGCTTTCCAGATTATGTCTTGTCCTTGATAGTTTCTCCTCTGGCTCTTACCATCTTTTTCTCTGCTTCCTGGCTGTCATGATGTGAGCAACTTGCCTCAACCTCACCCTTCTGCCATGGTATCTCTGCTTTGCCACAGGCCTAGAAGCAATGCGAGCAGTTGCCATGGACTCAAACCATGAGTCAAAATAAAACTTTCCTTCCTGGAGTTGTTTTTCTCCTGTATTTTGTCACAGAAACGAAAAGCTGACAGACATGAGTATGTGTATCGTTTCACTAGGTAGTATCCTATAATTCACTCAGGCTTTATTCTATCATTATTTATTTTTTGATCCTCTAACTGCATAATATCAAATAGTTAATTTAATGCATTTAAATGGCACATCTTTCAGTTCTCTGATTCTTCTGTTTGATCAAATCTGTTGTTTGATCTAGTCTAATTAAGTTTTGTTTCTATTATATTATTTAGCTACATATTTCTATTGGTTCATTTTTATCCTTTATCTCCTTTGTTAATATTTTCCTTTCATTCATACATCAGTGTGTGGTGTATTTTAATTGTCTATATGTATCCACTTATAAGTTAATTCACTTTTTTATAGATTATTTTGAATTCATGTCATGCAATCACAGATTACCATTTCTTCTTTTTTTTTTTGGAAGGGGGCAATGAACCTAGGACATTCTTACTGATCTATGTCTTCGTCCCCTTTTATTGTTTTTAATTTTAAGACAGTTTCTTAGTTGTTTATGTTGGCCAATAATTTGTGATTCTTCAGCCTCCACTTCCCAACATGATTGGATTACAGAGGTGCACCAACATACTTGTAAAGGATCACTTTACTGTGGATTTTTTTCATTAAATTGATTGCGTTGTGTTTTCCTAATCTTCATGTTCCTTACAGCTTTCAATTGGTGTCTATGCATTGTGACTACCCCACCTTTTTAGATTGGTGTTGATTGGTACAAATCTTCACCAGACAATCTGGCTTCAGATATCAAATATTTGTTTCTAGCAGTTCCAGTTATCTATACTGTTTTTTCAGAAGCACATTGTGTTGTTATTTTGCTGCTGTCTGACTATCAGTCAGTTCCATCAGCACCCCATGTAAGTCAAGACAGAAACTGGACCATTGGGTGGTGCTCTGAATATCCATGCAAATTAAAGCCAAGCTCCATTTCTAATTCCCTATCAGAGCACTAGCATTTATTCTTTATCTTTGCAAAGCCTTGCATATCTTTAAAAGTCACAGCTGTCCCAAGTGTCTAGACTATGACATTTTTTTCAATGTTTCATGAATGGCAGAGCATAGTCTGGCTCATTCAGCAACACATTGAAATGCAAGTAACATTAGATATAAACACCACTCCTTCCTTATTCTTAGAAGAGAGACTTCAGATATATACTTTCTCTGAGCTTCCCTGAGCTTTGCCAGCTGCAAGACAGTATCTCTTACCCTAACTGACCCCGGAATCCGGGTTTTCCAAGTCCTTTCTTTATTCTACTTGAGAAAATGGAAGCGGACCACTTGCAGTATATTGAAAGGCCAGGAACATTGAATGTTTGCCCTGTGGAAGAAAGGAGTCTCAATATCTTTTAGCCAAGAGTTGTGCCAAGTTAAGGGACGAGTTGATGATGGTAAAAATAAAATATAAATAAAATAAAATATAAATAAAATAAAAATAAAATGAATTTATTCTTCATACCCATTTCTGTGCAGCTGTTCTTAGTTTTGTGTTCATTTGGAGGTACTATAAATTCTTAAGTGGATTCTGGACTTCTCACAAATCTGTTTTGTTGCTTATTGCTAAATTTTTGTTTTGTGGAGAAACAAGGGCAAGGATCACCTATTCTGCCATTTTACTGACATCTGAAAAAACATATTAACAATTTTATATCAGTTATATGCTGAAATAGTAATATTTTGAATACAGTGAGTTAATGAAATGTTATGAAAATTAATTTTACTAGTAGCTTTTAACTTTTTTAATGTTGCTACTTGAACATTGAAATCCACATATATAGTTCATATTATATTTTTATGTACTGCTCTAAATAAAATTTACAGGTCAAAATTTATCTTGCATTGTCTTTGGTCTTAGTCATTCAGTGATAAGGAAATTCAGGTGTATTTCCTACTCATGGCAATAACGATATAGGTCTTATAAGAAGATAATTACTATGGAAATAAACACATAATCAAATATAAAATGGTACTCTTGATACATGATTAAATTGTTTGGTTAACATCTAGGGTTTTTTTAGAATGACACTTTATTTACACAATGAAATATATGATTTCTGAAAATCCTTCCCCTGTCATGTGAAAAGAAAATCTTACTAATGTCATCAACCTGCATCCAAATGCTATCAAGAATGACTAAATGTATTCACTGAAGCAAAGGAAAAAAAAATACCAAAGGGAATACTGACATATCTCTGTAAAGAGGACATTGTAAATAAGTACAAGGAGGACTCGGGCTTTGTTTTATTTATTTTGAAATGTGTAAAAAGGAATGGAATTTTATTCTTTATCAGATACTATGGAAAGTAAGGATGTCTGAGTCAGTGTGTGCTATGGCTTGTATCTAGATGTCTGCCCCATGTAGTCATGGGGAGGGGAGGTTTCCAGAGGTGGCTGGATCTAGATTGTGTGATACTGGAAATAAATAAATAAATAAATAATCCTGGGATTAAGGGGGCCCCACCCTAGGTGTGGTGGTATCACCAAAAAGGCAGGTAGGTTGGGTGATTTGGAAAGATAGGCTTGACTCATGCTGCTTGCTGACTTCAGCTTGCCACATCATGTACACTTTCTCTCCTGTGATGCCCTTCTGACATGCAACCATGCCTTGGACTCACCTGAGCTGGACTAGAAACTCCAACAATTGTGAACCAAGATGAACCTTTTCTCCTTTTGTTTTGAGCTTTGGGTATTTTTTCTCAGCAATGAGAAAAGTAATTAAAATTTTAGTATCACAGAAGAGGGGTCCTTGCTGTGCCTGTAATTGTCCATGTGGTGTCTAAGCCTTTGGAACAGGCTAATAGGGAAAGTTTGAAAAGAGATAGAGATACTGGCCAAGGAAGCAGCCCTAGAGAACACTTTAAGCTGTAGTTGGTGGGAGATTTTAGTCAGAACTGAGAAGACTGGAAGGCAGACAGTGGCATGTCTGAACTAAATCTCCCAACCTCTTAATATTGTTTTAATTTGCATGTTTGAATGGCCAAAGATGTTGAACAAAACAGAAATATTTAACCTATAGGAAGATAAAATAAGAAAAACTCTTCACCTCATAGGTGTAGGCAAGGGCTTTCTGATCAGAACTCTTAATTTCACAGAAAAATACAGCAAGAAAGAACAAATGAGATTGTATCAAATTGTAAAACTTGTGCATAGCAAATGAAATAATAAACAGAATGAAAAGAAAATCTACAGCATGGGGAAAAATCTGTCAGTTATTCTTCAGAGGACTAATATCTAGAATATATAAAGAAAGACCCAATCAAAAATCTAGCTACTGAAATGTAAAGCTCCTTCTCAGAAGAAGTACACATGGACAATAAATGTGTGAAAAAATATGGCTTACAATTGATAGAGTCTCATGCAAAGCCATTTGGTAAAAGCAGAAATGTCACTGGCAGAGTCTCCAACCCAAGCTTCAAAAAGATGCTATACAAATGTGTGTTTGGAACTGAGAAAAAGTAGTTTTAATCATCAATAAACAAGTAATTGTGAATTTTCATTTTCCTTGACTAATTATTGTATTAACAAATATGTGTGAATATGTTCAAATGAAAAGGGGAACAAGTGAAGGGGGAGGCAGAGAAGAAGGAAATAAAAAAAGAATGGAAGGAAAAAATGGAAGCAAAGCTTTTGTGAATAAGGAAGGAAAGAGGGATTGAAAAGAGGGGGGCGATGGGGGAAAAAGAAGAATGAAGATATGTTACATACTGGTACAAATTCCCTATGGTGTAAGTGATTATTATGGATTTCGAAAATGTACCGGTAAAGTTAATTTAAAAAAAGAAAAAAATATGTGTGACCATATGCTTTCATCAACGGAATGAAACTAGAAGGAATTACAATAGAATTTATTAAATCTGAGTGCTGTCTACAAAAATGGATGCATATTGAGGTTACACACTTAAGTGAAATAAATAAGGCACACACTTGTAAATACTGAATAGTTTCTCTGGTGTGAAAAACTATAATTGTACATAAGATCGTAATGAGATAATTGACAATGTGAAACAGGAAGAAAAGGGCTAAAGGTTTAGGGTAAGTGGGAAGGGTAGGGGAAAGGTAATAAGGGAAAAGAGAAAAAATATGAGAAAATGAAAAAATGGAAATAAAATATCTGTAAATAGGGAAGGGAGGAGGGGGTGAAGGGAGGGCAGGGGTATGGGGAAAGAATGAGAACCAAGACCTGTCATGTAAAGGTGCAAGATCCCAATGATGAATGTAATTATACTGTATACCTAAAATGTACCAATAAACTCAATGAGGAAAAAAGTATGAATGCTAACTACAAACCGCAAAATGTTGGTTTTTTTTTTTTTACTGTTCTTATTCTAAAAACCTATGCTTGTGTATGCTACTAACAATCTACAAAAAATACTTTAACATAAAGATAATTTGCAAACATTTTTTCCAAATCTACAAGTTGTATTTTCACTCTTGATGATGTAATCCCATTGTTTCATTTATGCTTTTTTTTTTTTTTTTGTACTGGGGGATTGAAGTTGGTACCTTGCCCTTGTGAGGCAGGACGTGGCACCATTAAGCTAATCCCTGGCCTGGTGTCTATGCTTTTGAGATATTATTAATAGAATATTTGCCTAGAAAAATGTCCTGATGCATTTTCCCTATATTTACTTCTAATCCTCCCATATGTTATAGCATTCTAATCCTTGTAAAGATGTGAAAATTTAGGTAGGGATGATATATCCATGTCAATTTTATACATCAAAAACTAATGTCACAATAATATGACATATTTAACTATTTCAGGAAAATGCCAAGAAGGGCACTAGCTATGTCAAATGGAATTTCTAGTCTTATTTTTTGACGAATCTCCATACTGATTTACTTCCATAGCGGTTGTACTAATTTACATTTCTACTAACAATGTAGACATGTTCCTTTTTCCCACTACAGCCTCACTAGTATTTGTTAGGATTTGATTTCATAATGATGGCCATTTATTCTGGGGTAAAATTGAATCTCAGTGCTGTTTTAATTTGCATTTCTCTAATGTCCAGCAATATTGAACATTTATTCGTGTAAATATTGGCCATTTGCACTTTTTCTGTGAAGTGTCTATTCAGTTCACTTGCCATTCTTTGATTGGGTCTTTTATTTGGGGAGGGTCGAATTTTTAGTGTTCTTTATATGTTCTACATATTAGCACTGTGTCTGAGTATTAGGTGGCAAAAATATCTGTGTTCTACCCAAAGACCTACTGAATCAAAATATCTAGGGAAATTGTATACTTTTTTTTCTCATTGAGTTTGTTGGTACAATTTAGGTATATAGTACAGTATATTCATCATTGGGTTCTTGTATATAACACAGTACATTCATCATTGGGTTCTTGTACCTTTACATGACAGGAGGTTGTATTCTTAATGTGACTCAGGTGATTATTATTGTGAGGCAGTTTTATGAAACAGTATCCTGGTTTTATTGATTGTACTGCATACAGGGGCTGAACTCCACTGTTCTATTGTCCAAACAGCTTGCTGGGATCACAACACACAGTTTAATGAAAGGAATACACTTGATTTTAAAGAAGAAAAGGAAGGGGGGAAAAGGAGAAAATAGCTACCTTGATAAGAAAGATCTGGATTTGGGCATTCTAGAAAGATGGAAGACCCATGGGCCTTTCGTTTTTAGCTGTTTTTATTGAGGGGAAGAAGTGACTCTTTTCCCCCCACGTGGAACTTGCCATGACTAAGTTGACTTCCAGGCACCTCTGCCTAACATCATTTCTTCTGCGGAGCTATGGGCAGTTTCTTTCTCTCGGCTTGTTTACTTGCCCTTGACACACCTTTTAAGGCTTTGAGGTGGGTGGCCAGTTGGCAAGGAGGTGTCTTATTTTTGGTTAGCTTAGCGTTAGTAAGGGGAATGTGAATATATATCTGTTGTATTCTATAATGATCCCAGAGAGAATAATATAGCGATTCTAGAGTGAATACATATGTCTATGTATATATGTTAGTGCATAGCTGTGAGTACATACTGTCTTGAGGTAAGTCAGCCTCCTCTGCTTTATTTCCCCTATATTTTGTAGGAGGTTGGGGTGGCTTATCATTTCTATACCTGGCTTTCTTTCCCTGTCCTGCCTGTCAGCTCTTTTTCTGTTCTCTTAATGCAAGTCCCAAAGCCATTTGGTGCCTTTCTTTATCCTTTATTTTTTCTTTTTTCTATCCTTGTCTTCGACTTGCTTCCCAGGGTAAACTGTCTGGTAAGGTTTGTTTTTAACTCCCTCTAGTGAAGATTAGCAAGAAACCCTAAGGAGGCCCCTATTTTATTTTCTTGCCAACAGACCCCTGTCCCTACAATTGGAATGTGCTAAGTTGTCTTCACTCACTGGAACTAGTTGAGTCATATTATGGAAATTATTACCAAACATTTTTTCAGATGGATCTTCACTATGTTTTCCACATATTGGACTCAAATCCACCATTCTCCTGCATCAGCTTCCCAAGTAGCTGAGATTACTATAGGTGTGCGCCACTATTCCTGGCTTACCAAAGACTTTGGAAGACTTTTGTTCCCAAAAGGACTAGAGGACTATGAAAGGCACTTAATTTACTTACAATTTCAATTAGCACTGTGCCTAATCCTATCTAATTTTCTGTCACTTACCTGTACTCTGTGATTTTCTTAAAGTATTTATTATATTGTTAATTATTAAATCGGGAAAATAACTTTTAACAGGACAATTTAAAATTTTTCCATTTATTGAGTTTATTGGTACACTCTAGGTATACAGTACAGTTACATTCATTACTGGGATTTTGTACCTTTACATGACAGGTCTTGGTTCTCATTTTTTCCCCATGTCTCTGCCCTTCCTTCACCTGCTCCTCCCCTCCCCATTTACAAACACTTTATTTCCATTTTCTCATATTTTTTTCTTTTCCCTTATTACCTTTCCACTACCCTTCCCATTTTCCTACCTCACCTCACAAAGAATGGCTGCTATCAAGAAATCAACCAATAACAAATAGAATTTAAAAATTTAAAGCTGTATTTAGTGATCTACTGCTCTAGAAAATTGCTTAGATTTATATTATTTCAAGATTTCTAAGAATCCAGTAAAGTACTAAGATCAACATGATCTTTTAAATATGGAATACTTTAACATTCAGAATAAGACCAGCTAAATATATAGCACCATATAAAGTAAGCTAAAACTCTGAAGCACTAGTTTTCTTCTATTTAAAAAATTATGAGAGAAGGAATAATTTCTGGTGTTTTATGACACAACAAGGCAGTAATAGTTAAGTTGTGTATCTCAAAATTGTTAAAAAAGAAGATTGTGAATGTACTCATCATAAGGAAGTGATGAAAGTTTAAGGTAATGAGTGTCCTAATGTCTCAGTCTTGATCATTCCCCAAGTATACATAAATCAAAGCACTACATTTATTATGTGTCAATAAAAAATTAATTGATTTTTTAAAAAAATGAAAGCTCTTAGAAATAAAGATGATAAGCTGGGTGTGGCAGTGCACACTTGTAATCCCACCACTCAGTAGGCTGAGGCAGGAGGATTGCCATGAGTTTGAGGTCAGCCTGGGGTACATAGTGAATTCAAGGCCATCCTGAACTATAGAGTGAGACCCTGTCTCAAAAAAAAAAAAGCTGATAGAAATAGTGGTGAGAAATGAGTTGTTATGTGACCAAAATTTATAGTTTTCTTTTGTTTTCGCATGAAATTGATTTTAAGTTGTTTAGTTTAGTATATAGATTTAGTTTAGTATATAGTTAAGAATATAGATTTCTTTATTTTTATTAGAAGCTTTTATTCACCTAAAGAATTTACTATTTAGGAATACAAAAGGATTGTCAAGTTGAGTCCAGTGTCAGACAAAATACTACTTCAACACCGATACAAGAACATCATAAGAATAACCTAAGAGGGTAGCAACAGAGTATGGTAAACACAGAATATAAACAAAAGATACTTGAGGTATGTCACCATAGCGACGGTGATGCTTGAATGAGAAAGACTAAGGCTGTTTATACTTCATTTATTAGTCCACTTATAAAGGGGTTGGGGAAATTTATCTAGACCCCATTCCAAACACACCACTTTTCCTTCTTCTGACCATGTGAGGATAGTGCATGTACCTTACCTCTGATGGAAGGCCAGACACCAATCTTGTCAGCACTTTGTTCTAGGACTTCTTAGCCTCCAGGACTGCAACCATTTAAGTTTCTAATGTTGAAGAGATTAAATAAAAAGGGGTGGGGTGGGGTATTGTGTTGTGTACACCTGCCAATCTCCCATGCAGAATATGATCAATTTTTTGTTTTGTTTTGTTTTGTTTCTTGGTATCAGGGATCAAACTCGGGATCTTGAGCTTGAGAAGCAGGTGGTGGAACCACTGAGCCAAAATTCCCGGCCCTATCATTTTGTACTACAAAAAATGTATTATTAATAATAAACTAAACAAGATTTATAGAGTTTATGTATTATTTTCAAAGTGTTTCAAGAAATGGTAAAAGCAATTCAGAACTAGAACATACATTATTAGGGTTCTCTAAACAATTTATTTAATTGAAATGCCATATACTTATTTCCATTTATTTGATACATCTTGTCCCCAAGGTGATTTGGTGGATCTTTGAGCCAATATAAATATTTGGCCATTTGGGTATTCATCTGCACAATACCTCATATCTTTCAGCACAAAAAAAGACACTGAATAGTAAATACCAAGCAATTAATTGTGTATAATGGGAATCTGCTCCAAATACTTGTTTCTCTGAGGTAAAGTCACAACACATGTTTAATTAAGAAAACTAACCTTACAACACAGGGTCATTTTTTATTGTTATGTAGGGCTTAGGGTACTCAGATGCTAATTAGGTGCTGCAAGGCAGAGCTACTGCCCCAGCTTATGCCATGAACTCATAGGGAATAGGCAACTCAGGCTCCTTCCCACTGGTTCTCACAAATTACAGTTCTCTGAGTGGGACAGGCTGGTGCTTCAGCTGAACACAGGTACCTTTCTCTTTGGCTTCTTTTTCTGATCACTTTCCTTGACACATTTCAGGAAGCGATCTCAACTGTTTGAATGTTTAATATGCTCAAAATGCACATTAATCCTCTTGGCAAGTATCTGGCCCTTAACTTGCTTGTTTACAACAGTGCCAAAGGCATGCTGGTTAACACTGTATACTCTCCCAGCTTTGCCATGGTAATATGTGTGTGACGTTCCTTTTTGTAAAGTACCCATTCCCCTGATGTCTACAACATCACCCTTTTGGTAGATTCTCATGTAAGTGGCCAAAGGAACACCCCATGTTTTCTTTTGTTTTTTAAATATGTTTTTATCAGTACATTTTTAGATATACTATACAGTTACATTCATCATTGGTATCTCATACCTTTACATGACAGGTCTTGGTTCTTATATTTTTCTCATTTCCCTAGCCTCCTATCCCCCCTCCTCCTTCCATATTTACAAAGACTGTTTCCATTTTTTTCCTTTTCTCTTCCCTTTACTCTTCCCCTTTTACTTTTCCCCTAGCCCTCCCATTTGCCCAACACCTTTAGACCTTTTCTTCCTATTACAAAATATCAATTATACATTTTGACCCATATTTACATTTTTAGTTTAACACACCAGAGAAACTATGTGGCATTTACACTTATGTGTCCTATTAATTTCACTCACATGTATGTCCTCAGTGTGCCTCCACTTAGTTATAAATGTCTCTAGATTCTCATTCTTTATGGATGAGTAGTACTCCATTTTATTTTAAAAAAATACATCTTTATCCATTTTTTCTAAAAGGCCTAGAGAATATATGCTGGGTTCCCCTCCTCTTTCCCTTTGTGTTCGTCATTTTGGCAAATTACTGGAAGATGGCTCTAGCTGAAAGGCTCAAAACTGATTTCTGAGTTTAGAATGTAAGTCCAAAGGCTAAAATAAAATTATAATATTCATAGCACAGTAGTGAAAACTAACTGATTAGTGTCTTTTTATTTAAATATATTTTTTATTAATTCTGGTGTGATTGTCTCATAATGTATATGTAAAAATGAAGCTGTGTTTATTTTTAAAAATAACTATCTAGAAACATAATTGTGTGTGTATGTGTGTGGGTGTGATTAGTCATGTTTTAGCTCAAATGCCATCCTCTTTAACAATTCCTCTTTAGTACTAATGGTTCTTTACCCTTGTCTTAGTCATGAGTCACTTTCCTTATTCTTGGGAGAAAGCACTCATAATTTAAAAAAGGAGAGGTTTACTTTGGCTTACATTTTCGGTCATAGTCAGCTGGATCCAAGGCAAAAAAACAGTGCATGAGTTTGGAGGAGGAAATCTGCTCACATCTTGATAGCCAGAAAGCAGAGAGAAAGGGAGAGATTCACTCCTCCATGTCACACCCAAAGAGACCAAAGAGACTGTCATTAGAACAGGCCTCATGTCCAACAGCACACTTAGCTCAGAATTCATCTGTCGATTAATTCACTAATGAGTACAACACCTCCATGATCCAGTCACCTCTAAAAAGCCCTATCTCTGAAGATATGAGGCCTTTGAAGAACATTCTATATATAAATGATAATAATACTATTATCCTATTTAAATTTCTATATAGTATCTATCATTAGCCAGACACTATATTTATCAGTTATCTTTTTGCCTCTTTATTTGTACCACCAGATTGGAAACTTCATGAGAATATGATCCGTAGCAATCTTGGCCTACAGTCTACTGCTCAGTAAATATATATCAATTGGGTTATATTTGTTAAAATGAGCCATTTGTCATATTTTGGATTTATGTAGCAGAGCAAAAGAAGAGATAGCCTGAAGTTGCTTACCTAGGCAGTGGTCCTTTGAACAGTAGATTTATACTTGTCCATTTACAGTGCAATTCACAGATTTACACATACATATGAGCTGCAAAAAATTCTGTGGGATATGTGAGTTTGAATATATTCTTTACAACTATTTATCTGTACAACTTTAAACAAAATAATTAAGTTCTCTAAACTTCAGCTCCAAAATATGTAAAACTGCAAGTAATAATATGTAGGAATATTTTGAGGACCAAATGAAATAAGTTTGAACATTGAAAATGATGTTATATAATGTATAAATTTTTAGAGTCATCAATCATAATTTTTGGATTAGATGCCAGTTTATTACAAATCAGATTGGCTGCAAGAGGAGAAAAATATATTCTTATAATTAATAGCATGGTTTAACACTTAATTATATACATAGAGTCTGTCAGGCTCTTGACTTGCATTTAATAGGAAAACAATAGAACAATCGCATAATTCAAATAGGTAGTTAATACAGTTATCAAATGGAGTCTTTGTTGAAGTGATAGGACAGTATTATTTTAGTTGCACATAAACATCGAAGACTCTTTATTCAGTTTAAAATAAAGATTATCACTAAAAGCTTTAATTAACTTAATGTTACTTAATTAACAATGTTAAGTAACTTAATGTTACTTTCAAGAATTCCCTTTTGCTCATATATTTTCAAGTGGACTTCAAAATTTTATCTTCTAGACTGTGTATATATAAAACAAATACTATCAGAAAGTGCTGGAATAATTTAAGATTTCAATTTATATCAAGTAGAATATTAAAACTTTAGGGAAAATAATTTTACTAGTTATGAATATTCATGCTTTAAAGTTGAATGACTAAATTTTATGGAAACTGAGCTTTCCTAAAAAAAGATACATAGATGTTTCACTTAAAATTCTTATTATTTCATAACTTTTTCCCTTTAGAATATTTTCTATAAACAAGACATTACCTGAGTTGGCTTTTTCGTTCATATGTACAATGCAAGCTTTTTACAACACAAAACTCAGTAGAACAAATGTGAGCTTCATACTCTGCCTATTTATTTACCCAATTTTACTGAGAAAATAAGTGATAGGTGATAGTATGCACTCCTTAAAGGGAAAATCAGATACATCATCATAAATTAACAATTTCTCCTAATTTTAACTACTTTGTTCATCTAGAATTTCAAATTTCCCAGTCAAATCGAAGTACTTAAGAAACTAGGAAAACACAGTTAAAGAAATAATTGCTTGCATGACCACTTTTGATTTATCTTATTTATTTTTTATCACTCTATTCACTCAGTTCTATAAACTATTACAACATATTGAAATTCTCTTTATTAAAGTCCTCCAAGTTATCTAGTCATTAATTGTTTATTCATCATATTTTTATGTGGCTCTCCCACTGTTTCCAACATTGACTTCTAGGCACTTGACAAATATTAATAACCACACAGATAACTCTGCCCTTGTGGAGCTCGCTTTGTATTCAGGAGGGAATAAACAGTAGGTAATTGA
Organism: Fukomys damarensis; assembly: GCF_012274545.1. NCBI lineage: Eukaryota > Metazoa > Chordata > Mammalia > Rodentia > Bathyergidae > Fukomys > Fukomys damarensis. The sequence continues at coordinate 65,876,046 of NW_022900951.1, read as the reverse complement.
ATATAATAAGCAAATGAATTATATATTAGATGGTTATAAATGTCAGGGAAAAAAGAGTAGAAAATAAAGGGAATGATAAGTGCTAAGAGGTTGAGGATGTAAAGTATTAAATAGATTTCATTTAAGGGCTGGGGATCAAGCTCAGTGGTTCCATGCCTGCCTGGCAAGTGCAAGATCCCGAGTTTTAGTCCCAATACTAAAAAATAAAAAATAAATAAGTCTCATTTCAGTAAAATACTATTTATTGCAATGTGCATGTTGATGCTTGATTATTTCATTACACAAAGACTTTACCTTTGTAACTCTGGTAACAATACATACAATCCCTTTAGTGTTACTTCTTATGAAAACTAAGGTGGTGTTAAAATAAACTATTTTATTTATATTTGAATTATTTGCCCATTATTCAATATTCTTTTACCTTGCTTTACTTTAGTAATAGGAACCCGTAGTTATATTCCTTTCCCCTGTGATATTTGAATTATATCTACCTCAGTTTTGTTTCTGTATTGTTTGATGTTTATTTAGGTTTTCTCATGATCTTCTTCTCTTGAAGAAGCCACTGTGGCATGGTGGTAACTCTGGGATATAATGTGGACTTTTTCTGGCTTTAGTGCTTATTATTGCCTGGTTCTACCTTGCCTGATTATATGTATTTGCAGTGAGGTTCGTAACTCTTTTAATCATTTTAGCATATATAACATGTTCTCTGATTTCTTCATCTCTACTTTTGCTGTTCTGTTCTGTATCCAAATTTTACTTATAATTCAAGGCTCCACTCACATTTCTTCCCTGTTAAAAAAGCAATAATGCCCTAGGGGTGCCAGAGATTCCATGTTACTTTTGCCGTTTATTGCATCTAGTTTCATTTATCACTTATTTTCTGTTTCTTTATCTTGTCTCCCCAGTAGTCTTCTTTCATATCATTTCTAAAATTTAATGACTTCCTGAGGAATTGTCTTTGTACCACATTATATTACAGTATTCTCCATTTGAGGATTTTAGATCATGTGTTTTGACTTTACTGATCAATTATTGATCAAAAATCAACTTGATAATTTCAAATTCTTTTATAAATTTTCTAAGTATGTGGAATAATACCATTGCTTAACATCCTATAGACATAACATGTGAATACAAAAACAATATGTATTTTTTAGCAAATGAGAGTATATTTCAAAAATATTTGATTTTAACTTGATCAATCCATTGCTCTTTAAAGAATGAGATGGTTAGACTAGATCCTTGTCAATGAAGTTAGGCTCTCTTTTAAAAACGACTAATCAAAGTTAAGAATTATGAAGTAGCCAGGCGTGGTGGCACACACCTGTAATTCCAGCACTTGGGAGGCTGAGGCAAGAGGAACACTGTGAGTTGGAGACCAGCCTGGGCTATAGAGTGAGTTCCGGGTCAGACTCAACTACATGGTGAGACTCTGTCTCAAAAAACAAACAAACAAAAAGAATTATGATGTGAATTTTAATGAATACCAATCTGGTCTATTTAAGAAGCATATTTTCTCCTCCATATTTCCTTGTTCTAAATTAATGAGCTTCATTTCTTAGTATTAACTAGTGTCTGGTGGAACACATCCACCTTTTGTTGAGTGAATATCATATAAAATGTGTTAAACTTTCATATATCATATTTCATAAATGTTTTGAACTATCTACTACATGTGTTTGGATTTTGCTTAATTTTTAGGAAGTTTAAATTAGGTTTAAAGATGTTCATTTATAAAGCACTATGCAAGGTGTGACAACAATACTGTGAGTGATTAGCTAAAATATATTAGACAAAAAACATATTTCTATTATTTCCACTTAAATACTCCTCTTGTGAATATACTTATATGATTTTTCTTGCTACTTTCTGAAACAGTTGTAGAAGTCCATTTTCCTGAGTTATCTTTAGTTGTGCTCTCCTAGCTGTCTTTAGGTCCTGAATGGATTCAATCTGTTAAACTTTCCTAGTCATGTTGATTTTGGTGAAGAGCCAGAAGTCACACGGTGCCAAATCTAGTGAATAAAGTAGATGAGGGCACACAATACCATAATCTCTTTGTAAATCTGCCTTTGCATTAGAGAGCATGTGGCAACAGCATTCACTATATTTTTTTTTATCACAGCTCATGAATACTTTCACCAAACTGGACTTCCAGAACTGATTCAGAAACTGGCAAGAATTATGGAATAAATTTGTTTAGAGGGTGAGGAGGAATATTTTGAGGGAAAATAATGGCAATGTATCTTTTACCATAAAAAAATTGAAATGAATCATTTACTGTATATTTTAGAAGCACCTCATATAAGGCTAGTAGAGGTGATTGGCTATCTTTGATAAATTCCAGTGGAATGTCACATAGACCGGTTACCAAGTCTATACTGAAATTCATAGTTTAATTCTGAGCTAGCAGACAACCCAAACTTTTGTGTCCGGCCTTCATTCCATTATAATGTATTATAATTAGTAAAGGCCATGGATAATAAATCTATTTACTGATTTAATTGTATTTAAAAGAAGAAATACCTTCCCAAGTTTTATCATTTTTTTTCTCTGAGCAATGTTTCTGTTATTATACATAGGTCTTGGATACATTTTTATTTCATTTCAGTACAGAATGAGAGATATGGTTCAAGATTCATTCTTCTGAATATGGATAGCCACTTTTATTAGCACCATTTGTTGAAGAGGCTATCTTTTCTCAGGTGTATATTATTGCCCACTTTGTCAAAATTCATATGGCTGAAGATGCTTGGTGCAGTTCCTGTATCCTCTTTTCTATTCCATTAGTCAACATGTCTGTTTTCATTCCAGTACCATACTGCTTTTACTACCATTATCTTGCATATTCTCAATCTCCTCTGGTTCCATATAACTTTTAGAAATATTTTTTCTACTTCTGAGATAAGGTACTAAGACATAGGCATAGGCAAAGATTTCTTGAAAAGGATCTCAATTCCACAAGAAATAATGCTAATAATAACCAAGATAAATTATGTAAAGGTACAAATTTCTAATGATGAATGTCATTATATTGTATAGGTAAAATGTACCAATAAAATTAATTTAAAAAACTAAGTCAAATTTAAAAGCTTCTGCATAGCAAAAGAAACAACCAACAGTGAGCAGAGACAAAATGAAGAATGGGAAAAAGTTTTCCAGCTACTCCTCAGTGAGAAAGCAATTGTCTAGAATATATAAAATACTCAAAAACAATTAGGCTTCCCTAAATAAAAGACTCAATAAAAACGGGAAATTGAAATAGACACTTCTCAAAAGATGAAGTGCAAAAAATCAATAAATATATGAAAAATTGTTCAGCATCTTTGGACATTAGAGAAATGCAAATTACAATATCACTGAGAGTGCATCTTACTCCAGAAAGAATGGCTATCATGAAGAAATCAAATAACAAATACTTGCATAACTGCAGGGGAAAAGGAATTCTCCTCTCCTCTCCTTTCCTTCTTCTCTTTTCTTTCCTTTTCTTTTCTCTCTTTTCTTTTCTGTCTCCCTCTACCCACCATGCTGGAAATGGAAATGAGTGCCTTGAGTCTAAGCTAACTGAGTCTATAATCGAACTACAACCTCAGCAATGAATTTTTGAAGTTTTACATAAATTACAAAACTTTCTATTTAGTGTTTATTTTAATTCAGAATGTTAAAACATCCTTATTGTAGATTTAGATTTCTTGATGCTTCGTAGTCAAAACATTAAAATTTTGAGCAAAACCTAGTGCTTTTTTTTCAAAACAGCTGTACATGTTGTAACAAAGTGAACAGACAGACAGACACACACATAAGACAAATTGTTTATAAAGCAGAGTGCACTCAGGTGTATTTGGCCAAGTTGAATTATAATAACTTTTATAATTTTTAGGTTTATAAGTATAAAAAGACTAGTTAGAACTTTGCAGATCAATTAACAGACATCTCTTATAATAAGAATAAAAAGGACTACAAATCTTTACCTGTGAAAGAAAGACAGTTTGATGGTGAGCCGTACCCTGACAGTTTATCTGACTGGAATACCCAGCTACACAGGCTTCTCATGGTTGCTTTTATTGCCAGTTGTTTGACAGCCACATGTAATTGTTCCCTCTAAAGGGAAAGGCTGTTAAAGGTAAATTTAATTATCTCTGGGGGTGGGGTCTGCTCAGGCCAGGTTTCCATGTAGAAGAGACTAGGTGACACTCTTTCGAGTGAAATATGAATTCCAAGCAGTGAGGGAAGAAGGTCTGCCAATGCTACAACCTGATGTGCTGCACATGTCTACCTATGACAGATTTTTCCACTTTGAAAAGAAACAAAGGGAAAGAAGGTATCCCTGTCTATCCCTCTTGTTTTGTGCCCAATCTAAGGTGTTCCTTAAACTTTATCTCATCTGGTGCCAGTGGTGTCAGACTAGAAGTGCAAGAAAGTAGCCAGAGCTGGGTGAGCTGTTCTTTTCATTTTCTAATTTCATTTGAGGGCTGAAAGACAGATAAATCTGGACTAAAATTTACAGTTTGCAATTAAGCCTAGACCAGTTTTCTCTATGGCCCAGAAATAAGTAAAGGTCAGAGTTACTCTGGAAGAGTTCTAGGAAAGGGCAACTCACCATTCTGGAAGCTTTATCCTGAAATCCATCATCCACAGAGGAGGGCACAAACACTGTTGAGAACTGTTATTTCTCAGGGGCAGGGCAGTGGAGAAGGAACAGAAGAATGCCTTGAAGTATGGCACAAGAACTAAATCTTAATCATTTCAGGTGTAGAAGGACCTTTAAGATCAGGAGCTTTTCCAGACTAGATCTGCAATCCTTAGTAACAATGTCTCTAGAGACAAAATCTGTGATTGGTTCCAACTACACTGGCCAAGCAGAAAATCAAACCAATAATCAAAGAACCCAAATGTCTGCTTTATATGACAATTGAAGGAGAATGAAATTGTTCTAACTATAGTGCTACTCATTCTTTCTATTGGATTCGATTACATGGAATAATGTTTTCTATTGCTTGATTTTTAATCTATGAATTTTTTCTTTGTATTGCTTTTATGAAGCATATACTTATGTTTTATGATTCATCTTAATAATTTTTTCATTTTATCCAATGCCTCTTATCCTGAACTATATTGATATCAACTGTTAGATGTAATATGGAGAGAAGAGGTGAGGGAGAAAATAAATACCAGTAACCCTAAAACTAAAGTCATACTTTACTGGAATTATTTTTATATCTGGAAAAAAGGGCTACTATTGGAATAGTTTGAGAAGAGTCTTGTGGAAGTTGGAGGAGGGATTCAGAGGGAGGCAGATGTATTAGTGATTGAGGGAAACTATGAGATTGTTGGAATCTATTAATATGTTGGTAGCTAGTTTATATTTTGATCCTTTGGTAAATGTTACCTTTCTATGCCCATTTGGTTCTATTTAAGTTAAAGTACTGATTAATTGTTATTCTCTTTTACACATATACAGGCACCCTCGTGTGTGTGTGTGTGTGTGTGTGTGTGTGTGTGTGAGGCTTGTGAGTATCTCACTTATAGTGGTCCTCTTCTCAGTAAGGAGGTTAGAGTGATTGAGAGCCTATTCCATCACCTAGGCCAGATAGATAGATAGATAGATAGATAGATAGATAGATAGATAGATAGGTAGATAGATAGGTAGGTAGATAGATAGATAGATTAGATAGATAGAAAGCTAATGACAGAAAAGAAAAAAATATGAGAAAATGAAGAGATGGAAATAAAGTGTTTGTAAAGAGGGAGGGAGGAGGGGTGAAGGGAGGGCAGTGACAAGGGTAAACAATGAGAACCAAGACCTGTCATGTAAAGGTACAAGATCCCAATAATGAATGTAACTGTACTGCATACCTAAAATGTACCAATAAACTCAATGAGGAAAAAAAGAGAAAGGTATCATAGTGGATAGGAGTTGCAGGTCACTGAGCTGATCTCTGTCATTTGTTTAATTGCCAGCATGTGAGCAAGGAGACCTTCTGATCCAGGTATATGTGTCTGGGTCAAAGTCCTGGTTGCAAGCACTGCTCTGGGTAGCTTACTGCAAGAGTTTTGCTCTCTCTGAAGATCTGACCACCTCAGTTATGGGGGCAAGTGCTGTATAGTTTGCTCTGAACCATGTTCTCCATTGACTTCTGCCAGTGACCTCTTCTACTCCCTCCACTGCAAACCAATCATATGATCTTCTCCATATTGTCCCTCCATAAGCCTTTTGCTTAGTGCATTGCCAAAAGCTTTTTCATGCAGAAACTGCTCTCTGTGCCTTTGTTCATGGTCCTTTTTCATTGAGTTTCACTCACACCACATGAAGTTGGTTCAGTTCCCGTACTTCCTGCCCTCTGTAGTCTCCAGTAATGTGGTTCTGGGGGCTCCTCCATGTGCACCTACTAGCAAATGCTGACATACATTATTATTATTGGCAGATATTTGTATTAGTCATATTTCCCATTGTTGTGACAAAAATGCCTGATGCCTGCGATTTTGAAGAAGATAGATTTATTTTGCTGAACTGTCTGACACCTGCAATTTAAAAGGAGGGTGGTTTATTTGGGCTGATTCCAAAGTTGGCTGTTTCCAAGATAGAATTAGCATAGAGGAAGGGCTTGCTCTAACCCATGGCAGTCAAGAAAGAAGAGAGGAGCTGGGAACAAGAATATACCTTTCTATGTCATATCGCAATAACCTGTCTCTTCTAATCAGGTGCAAACTGAATATGAGATATTTTATGTCTAAACCATAACAACATACTGTATATTGTACAAATTAATGGTTTTCACTGTGGTATCTCCATACTTGCATTATCATGCATTGATCATGTATACTCATTTTTCTTCTACCATTAGTCTTACTTTCTAGTAGCCTGCCCACTACCTAGTAAGCCCAGTTTTATTTAGAGGTTGATGCTTTTCTGTTGTTTTATTTTTGCAGTTTCCAATTATGAGAAAGGGTATGTGATATTGTCCTATTAGGTCTGCCTTATTTCACTTAACATGGCTTTGACCGTTACTTGTCAACTTGACTGGTTAAGAGATCCCAGGAGACATGATTGGATCATGAAGATGCTATACTCATGAGTGGGTTGATCTAACGGTGTTCCAAATGTGCTGTTAGGAGATGGGACTCTGTGGAAGATGCGACACTGGAGGCATGTTTTTGTTCCTCTACCACGTCCTTCATAATGATGTTCCTGTTTTTGAGCCAGATAACTATAAGACTAAAACCTTTGAAATCAGGAGCCTCATAAATTTTTTCTTCCTCTAAGTTGTATATGTCAGGTATTTGAGATATCTGGTCCCAGTGACAGCAAAGACAGCCAATACAAAGAGCATTTTCCATTCCATCCATTTTGATGCAAAAGAAAAGATTTCATACATTTTATGGCTGCATAATGCATATATACAGTATCATATCATATCACACCATATCATGTATTTTGTAGCCGTTCATCTGTTGATAGATGCATTTGTTGGCTTTCCTCTTCCTGGACACAATGCCTGACATTCACAGCTTAAAGTAGAAACGTTTAATTTAACTAACAGGTGGAGAAATTTAGTCCATTATCAGCTGGCTCCAAAACAAGAACTCCACAACAGAAGGGCATAGTGGAACAAGGCTCCTTAGTTTATTGAAGCCTGGGAGCAGAGCACAAGAACAGCACCAAAGGGGAATACATGAAGGATCAAATATAATAGCAAGGCCACACTTCCACAACCCAACAAGATATAACCTAGGGTGTGCTTTACTAATATGTTAGGGGTTTCTTAATCTGAAAATATTGCCAAACTAAGGCTAATGGTCACAATAGACACCAAGGCTGATTTCATATACAGTGGTACCTCATTTCATGAATGCTTTTATTTGTAAACAATTTCCACCCATAGTTTATAAGGTTAAATTTTTCACCACAACCTTATCAGCATTTGTTATTTGGTTTTGATTTCTTTTTTAATAATAACCTTTCTGGCTGGGTTGATGTATATCTTACTGTGTTTTCATTTGTATTTCAAGAATGGCTAATGATACTGAGCATTTTTTGTTCTATTAGAGCATGTTAACATTATATCATTTGGAGGCTTATTGGAAGAAAGTGGTACATGTATTTAACATAGCTTAATCAATTTCAAGTCCATCATCACCATCTTCCATTTCTACCCTCTCATGCTTATGTCCTTCCCCGTCTCCACAAGTCTACCTTCTGGTTTCTTTCTTTCTTTTTTTTGTATGTATGTATTTATTTTCTTCCCTACTTGTCATTTAGGCAATTTAAAGTTTATTGTATAATAAAAAAACATGTAAAACTTAACTTTCTGAGTCTGGCTAATTTGACATGATGCTTTCTAATTCCACTCATTTTCCTTTAAATGGCATGACCTTGTTCTTTTTTGCAGCTGAAAACTATACCATTGTGTATTTAGACCATGTTTTCTTTCTTTATTTATCTATGGACCTGCATTTATGGATCATTTTTATTTCTTTAAGATGTCAATTCAGATCATTGGACCATTTTTAATTGGATAACATTTTTCATGATAATTTTTGGACTTTTTTATATATTCTGAATACTAACTCTATATAAGATAAATGGAAAGCATTTTCTCCCATTACATAGGTTGCTTCTCTGCTGTTGGTTGCTTCTTCTGCTGTGCATAAACTATTTTTTTGTTGTTGGTATTTTTCTTTTGTTTTTGGTACCCGGGATTGAATTTGGGACCTTGCACTTGTGAGGCAGGCGGTAGCACCACTGAGCTCAGTCCCTGGCCCAATGTATAGGCTTTTTCATTTTATGTAACAACACTTCTCAGTTCTTGCTTTTGTTTCCTATGCTTTTGCAGTCTTACCCAGAAAATTTATTGCATATACCAATATGATGAAGCATTTCCCATTTTCCTCTAGTTGTTTCAGATCTTACCTAGTTATTTTAGATCTAACCCTAAATCTAATTACTTTTTTTTCTTTTTATTGTGTTTACTGGTACAATCTAGGTATACAATACAGTTACATTCATCATTGGGATCCTGTACCTTTACATAATAGGTCTTGATTCTCAGTTTTTCCCCTTGTCCCTGCCCTCCCTTCACCCCCCATCCCCTTCCCATTTACAAACACCTTATTTCCATTTTTTCAGTTTCTCATATTTTTTCCTCTCCCTTATTACCTTTCTCCCACCCGTCCCACTTTCCTTACACCTTTAGCCCTTTGCTTCCTATTTCACATTATTAATTATCTCATTAGGATCCTGTGTACTATTATAGTTTTTCACACCAGACAAACTACTCAGTGTTTCAGTTAAAGAAATCTCTGTATGAACATTAAAAATAGGGAATCCTAAAATAAAACTAAAAAGGAAAGTAAAAGAGAAAAGGCAATGATGTAACATTAAAATAATACTTAATTCTGAAGATGAAAATGGTCCCTGAACATATTTAAATTGCTTTTTGCTCTTGTAGTCTTAACTTAGTCATTTTTTTCATTATTTAGAGAATACTTTATTAGTTTCTGTAATCAAACCAACATAGATATGACCTTACAACTTTAGTACAATGCATTACCCCTGTACACATGGAAAAAAAATAAAAATAAAAAAATTAACATTTCTATA
>NW_022900951.1:65833702-65866214 GCF_012274545.1 Fukomys damarensis | reverse complement strand
AACAGCTTTTCCAGGTTCTCCAGTCATCTGATCGAAATTATAGACATTAAGTACATTCCATTAAAAAAACAAAACAAACAAAAAAACAAACAAAAAACAAAGAAAAGAATAATACCCAGAAAACAGCAAAGTTCTGTTGCTGTTGTGGTACCTCGCAGCATTTTTTTTATTAGCATCTTAATCATCATCTGGAAAGAGAACATTCTAGAGTATATCATTAAATATAGCTCTGATAAAGCATGGTCACTACTATGTATCATATAGCAGGTACAAGATATTTTACATTCACAAAGGTATGATACGTTACCATCCTACATCAATAATACTAGAATCAGTTTTGGTTTGAAATTTGCTTTGTCTGCAAATAAGATTGCTACCCCTTTTTTTTCTGGGCTCCTGTCAGATGGAGAATTGTTTTCTATCCTTTCACTTTCAGTATATGGGCTTCTTTTTGCACTAGGTGTGTTTCTTGTATACAACATATTGTTAGATTTTGCTTCTTATTCCATTTTGCCAGTCTATTTTGCTTGATTGATGAGTTGAGGTCGTTGACATTGATGGTTATAACTGATATGTACTGACTTATTATTGTCATGTTATTGGCCTTTTGTTGACTCTTTTTACTTTTTCACCTTCTCCTTTTAGTTTCTTGCCTTGCCTATTTGATTTGCTCTGTTGGGCCTCATGGTGTTGTTGCCTTCATTGTCTTTTTCTAGGATCTTGTTTAGAATTGCTTGTAGTGCTGGTTTGGTATTCATGTAGTTTCTCAGGTGTTCTTTGTCATGGAAGTGTCTTACTTCCCCATCCATTTTGAAAGAGAGTTTTGCATGATACATCAGTCTAGGTTGGAGGTTGTTCTCTTTTAGAACTTGAAATATCTCATTCCAGGCTCTCCTTGGCCCAAGGGCTTGTGTTGAAAAGTCTGCTGTGATTCTGAAGGGCTTTCCTTTGCATGTGATTTGTTTCTTTTCTCTTACTGCTTGTAGTATTTTGTGCTTCTGTTGGGTTTCTGGGATCTTGATTATTATATGTCTAGGTGTAGATTTTTTTTTATTGTAGCTACTTGGAGTCCTATATGCCTCGTTTATCTGAAGGTCAAATTCTTCCCCTCTGTTTGGGAAGTTTTCTGTCATTAATTCTGTGAACAGCTTTTTTAAGTCATATGTATTTTCTCCTGCTACTTCATGTATTCCTATCAGTCTTATGTTATTCTTCTTTGCATCATCTAGGAGTTGTTGGATCAAGTTCTCATGATCCCTTACTGTTTTTAAGAGACCTCTCTTTTCACGGTCACTGACTGCAATCTTATCTTCTATATCTAAGAGTCTATCTTCACATTCTTTTATTCTGTTGCGTACACTTTCAATAGAGTGTTTAATCTCCTGGATGTCTTTTTAAATCTGTTTTATGGATTCCATTTCTTTCCTATGTTGTGCGTTTATTTTTTCCATTTCTTTCTTATGCTGGGCCTTCATGGCTTCTATCATGGTCCTGAGCTCATCTATTTTTTTGTCAGTTTCTGCTCTAGAGTCTCGAATCATGGCTTCCATTTTGCTCACTATCTCTATGGTTATCTGGGAAATTATTTCTGTTTTGAATTTTTCTAGAGCCTGATTGATCTGTTTTGTTACTTCCTGTGCTTTGAGTTCAGGGTGCCCTGTTAGTTCACTATCGGCCTTTTCATCCTCATTTGCCCTACTGTTTTCCATTGGTGAACTGGAAGTCTGCCTTTGTGTCTTGCTTAAGTGTTTTCTCATTTTTATTTTTGTTGTCGGGCTGTCCTTGGTTTAATCTCTGGGTTATCACCCAAATCTTCCTGATATAGTTGCTCCTAGCTTTTGGGTCTCTAACGACCCATGGACATTCTCATCTTCATAATATCAGAGAAAACAGCTCATCAAATTAACCGCAATGCTTTATCCCAACTGATACAATCAGCAACACATTGTGATCAATCACAACTTGGAAACTGACCACCTGTGGTAGTCACTAGTCTATCACCCTTAAATCATTTGAATTAAATTGAAATCAAGAAGTAGTCCAGAACATGTCTGCAGAACATGTCAATATAGTATATTTACCATTTAATGGCTCAGACAGAGCAAGGACTCTAGATCCCTGGTCTCACTAGCTGATGGCTGAACCCCATGACACTGACTGACTTCGGGCTGCAAGGCCCAGATTGAGTTCCCCAACATTTTGAATGGTTGAACTCCACACCCTTCTACTACAGGTTTCCCAAGCACTTTCTTTAAAGTTGTTCAAAGTTGGGAACTCAGAAAAATACCCTTGATGACCACCTCTGCCTCTGCAGAGTGGGTCAAAAGACTGGCACAGTCAGGAGGTCTGAGAGTGTGCAGGGGCGGGGGGTTAAGGGGAGCTATGTGGGTTCAGGGGCACCCGCCTGGCTACCTCCCAGCACTGGAGCGATGGCGTCTGGGGCGGGAGAAGATGTGGCTCTCCTTCCCATTGTGGATCAGGGCCCAGGCCACTCTAATTGTCTTTGAATACATTTTGAGTTAAATTATTTACGTAATGAGAAGCAGACATTAAGATACAGTATTTTGCATGGGCGTACTCACTTTTATCTGCTCCTTTTATTAAACAGGTGTCCATTATGCAATGTACAGTTCTGGCACTTTTGTCAACAACAAGTATGGCTGTAGAATTGTGGCTTTATTTCTGAATTCTTTATTCTGTTCCCTTGATATATGTGTATTTTATGTATGCTATGGCTATGTCTTGAAATCAGATATCATATTGTGATACCGTCAGTTTTGTTATTTTTGTTTAAAACAATTTGTCCATTTTGGGGTCTTTTGTACTTTCATATATATGTTAGTATTGTGTTTTTTAATGGGAATAACATTGAATCAGTTTAGGAAATATTGATACTTTAACAGTATTTTTTCTTCCAATCTATGAACAAAGGAAGTGTTATGGTTGGGAATCTAGAACAGGTCTGGGGGTTGATTGTATTTGAGGACTCTAACTTCATCAGTGGATTAAGCCACTGATGAAATCATTCTTTGATGTTATTATTATGAAATGATGGCAACAAGTGTTAGGGCCTAAATGAAGGGAGTGGATCCTGAGAACACAAACTCAGGAATTATATATGTTCCCTAATCATTTCTTCTCTGATTCTATCACCCTGTTTCCTGGAAACCATTAGTTGAGCAACTTTTTACCACCATGGCCTTTGGCTAGCTATGCTTTTCTTCCTCACCCCTCAGACCCACAGCAGTAGAACCAGCCCAGAGTAAATTGAAAACATGAGACAGAATAAACCTTTCCTATTCTAAGTTGTTATTTCTGGTATTTGATCACAGACAAAAAGCTGACTTATGGAAGAAGTTTCTTTTTTTCATATTTTAGTGCTGTCTTCAATTGCATTTTTAAATGTTTTATGATTTTTATGTAGAAATCTTTCATTTACTTAAGTTTATTTCTTAGTATTTTGTGGCTATTTTGAATAGGATTGCTTTCATGATTTCTTTCACAGCAGATTCATTATCAGTGTATAGAAAAGCTGGTGTTATGTATATAGATTTTATATACTACTACTTTATTGAATATATCTGTTATAATACTCTTTTGATGAGTCTTTAGGTTTTTCTGTGTGTGGAATCGTGTAATTTGCAAAGAGCAGTAATTTGATTCTTCCTTTCCTATTTACATATCTTTCTTTTCTTTCTCATTCCTAATTGCTCTGGCTAAAAATTCTAGTAGTATATTGAATACTAGTAGAATCAACTAGTAAGAGTGGACAACTTTGTCTCATTTCTGATTTTGCAGGAAATGCTTTCAGTTGTTGACCATGAATTGGTCATATATAACCTCTTTTATGTTGAAACATATTATATTATACCTAATTTGTTCATGGATTTTATCACTAAAGGGTGTTGGATTTTATCAAATACTATTTTTGTGTGTATTGAATTGATCACATGACTTTGTTCATTCTCTTGATTTGATGGATTTTGATTGACTTGTCTATGTTAAATCATTCTTGTAACCTCAGGATGAAACTAACTTGATTGTTGTGAATTATATTTTTAATATGATATTGAATTCAATTTACTAGGATTTTGTTGAGAGGATTTGCATCTATTTTATCATCTATGTTTGTTGTTTGCTTGTCTGGTTTTGGTAACAGTATAATTCTGGTCTCACATAATGAAGTTAGAAGGGATTCTTCCTTTTCAAATATATGATACAGTTTGAGAAACAATGTTAGTTCTTATTTAAACTTTGGTAAAATTCAGCAGTAGAATCATCTGGTTCTGGGCCCCTTTTTTCCTGAGAGACTTTTATTACTGATTTAATCAGATAACTTGTTATTTGTCTATTCACATTTATTATATCCCCATTGTTCAATTTTGGTAATTCATATATTTCCAGAAATTTGACTATTTCTCCTAGATTTTTAATTTTGTCCATCTATACTTTATTTTCAAAATAATATCTAATGAGCCTTTGAATTTCTATTATATCAGTTGTAATATCTTTCTTTTTCAGTACTAATATTTGTTTGGGTTATCTCTCCCTTTTTTTGGTTAGTTTAGTTAAATGTTTGTCAATTTTGTTTGTATTTTTACAAAAACCAATCTTATTTTATCGATTCTTTCTATTGTTATTTTGCACTCTATTTCATTTACTTATGCTCTGCTCATTATTATTTCCCTTTTTGTACTTACTTTAGACTGTTTTTCTTAAATGTTAAGGTCCATCACTAGGTCATTTATTTGAGATCTTTCTATTTTTTGATGTAGGCATTCATTGCTACACCCTTCCCACTCAGTATTTTCAAGTAGCTTTAATAGTCAATATCTGTGCTGACAAAGTTTTCTTAGACCCTTGTTCACCTTTATGCAAGTAGAGGAGAGACTTCTTTTCATCCAGCTGTGAAGCTGAGGATTCAGGTAGTGGGATATTTTGTTGCTCTTGCTATGCTGCTACCCCAAGTCTCTGGAGTTTACAAGGTTTCCCCTTTTATATTTTTGAATTTCAATGTTCTCCCACTGCCATTCACCTTGATATATAAAAGTATACCTGTTGCTTTGCTTCTCTTTGGAGGAGTAAGTAGGTGCTAGATTCCTCTCCAGCCATCTTCAACCATGATTACTTAAGCATTTCACAGAAAAATAAATACATATAGTCAATAAGTATATAAAATTTTAATCATACTTAAACCATATGAGTCAAATTATCAAGAAATAATTTTTCACAAAATTTTCAAAAATTATAAAATCAAATAAAGCTTAGAATTGCTAAAGATAGACAAAAACAAGAATTATGGTTTTCTGCTCTTATTCCAGGGCACTTACCTGTATATGTGTCTCTTGGTATCTTCAGGTCATTGTTTCCAGGGCACTCTACTGATATCAAAATCCATGAATGCTCAAGTAAGTCCCTTGCAGGAAATTGCATAGTCTTAGCATATGGCTTATGCATATTCTTCTGCATAATTTATAGTATCTCTGGATTACTTATAATTGCCAGTAGAATGTAAAAGCTATGGAAATAGGTATTATATTGCATTTTGGGAAATAATGAAAAGTCTATATGTATTCAGGATAAGACCATTATATGCCCAACTACATAGTACATGATCAAGACAAAAGTCAAACAATGATCAAACGAGGCTGCAGATAAACTGAGGATCTGTGAAGTAGCTAGAAGCTGCAGTTGCCCGTGGGTGAATATCACTTTATTTATATGCTTTCAGTAGAGTGCTCAACAATTGAAAATTCAAGTCTTGTTTCTTGAATCTTTCTGAAATTAAAAAAAATTAAACTGTGGCTTTTTGAATTTGTGGATACAGTACCCATAGATGAAAATGGTGAACTGTATTTATAAAATAAAAAATGGGGATTGGTGTTGTATTCTATGGTAAAGCACCTACAAGTATGTATAAAGCCCTATGTTTAGATCCCAGAACTGCATTAAATAAGCAAATGTACATATGTTTTGGCCCATGAATCTTACTTTGTTATATAAACCCTAAAATTAAGGTCTTGTATAATATGTATGTTGACATTTGGAGAAACACAGAAAACATTCCAATGACATTCTGCATGTTTTCCTGAAGTTAAAGTAAGGTATTCAAAATTTTTCTTTATGGCCAGGGATTTAGCTCAGTGGTTCGGTGGCCTACCTTGCATGCACAAGGACCCGAGTTCAATCCCTGGTACCAAAAAAAAATTTTTTTTATTATGGGCACAAACACAGTCCTTGCTTATCCCTGAATAGGAGGCCTCAGATCTCTGATAGCCCACAGAATGATTTAAAAATCCAATCACCTTATATTCTGGTAATTAATTGTCATATAAATCTGTTATTACAAAATTATATCCCCATAGCTCCAATTTGCACACTTTCTTTTCAAGTGCAACTTCATGTGACCATGCATGTCATATAGTATTCTAAGGTCATAAGTATATGGAATTAATACACTATTACAGATCTAATCTTCCTAGTGTTGGAACTTATTTTTGTCCATCTTCATGACTCTAGATAAGGAATCTCTTTCTCTCCAATGGGAAGAAGTGGAAGTAATCAAAGCAGTGTTAGGAATTTCAGATCACAATTGAAAATATAAAAAATGTGTTCATAGGCTATCTGTTTCAGCATTGTTTTTTAAGTACCAATGACTTGAAAATCACCTAAATATTCATCAATAAATAACTTTTTATTTTGGAGTGTCCATTTCAAAGATCTGTAATAGCTAACAGTACTGAAATACACACACACACACACACACACACACACACACAAACTGAAAACTACCATATGATCCAGCATTCCCTCTTCTGAGTCATAGAATATCCAAAAGATTATTAGCATGCAAGGTCTGAAGTGCTACCTGCCTTCCCATGTTCATCACAATACTATTCACAATAGTCAAGACATGGAAAGAACTAAATCTATCAAGAGATGAATGAATACAGAAAATGTACTTTGTGTATAATGCCCAATTATATGTGTATTCATAATCCTTTAAAAAGAAAGAAATACTGTCATTTGTGATAGTATGGGTGAACTTGGAGGACATTATGCTAAGTAAGGGAAGACAGTCACACAATGGAAAATACTGCGTGATTTCACTTCTATGAATTATCCTTTAAAACAGTTAAATGCAAAGAAGCGGAGACTTGAAAATTGATTTCCAGGGGTAGGAATGAGAATGAAGTGGGGAGCTAATGTTTCATGGGTATAACATTTCATTTACACAAGATGAATAAGTTTCAGAGATTTTCTGTATTGTTTGCCTATAATTAGCAGTACTTGTACATTTAAAATTTTGTTGTTTTTTCTTATAAGTATTTATCATATACACTCAAATATGATTGAGGTACATTTTATATTAATATGAAAAAGTTCTCCAAGGCACACAATTAATACTGTTATGCCATTATACTTTCATGTTATTTGTTTATTTTTTCAAGTATATATACATTTTATCTTGTAATACTGAGCAAACTATTGAATTTGATTGTCTTTGGTGTCAGGATTGTGAATTTGCCAGGATAGAAGAGAAAATGATGTGGCTTGTTTAATACGTTTTTATCCTTGACCCCTGTTTCATAACAAGGATTGAGTTTAGTGTTAGAGAGCTTTCCTAGCATGTATGAAGCCATAGGTTTCATTCACAGGACCATGCATTCACTCATTTGTACATAAATACACACACAAAATAAAAAAGAATGATCTGTGCCAAGTAAGGAAGTCAAAATCTAACAGAATGATGAACAAACTTGCATAAAACAAGTTTGATATCTCAACTGTTTGACAAGTATCCAGTCTGATAATCTGGATAGGATGGGGAGGTGAATGCACATGCAAACCTAAGAAAAGAAGCTGAGGGGAAGGAGGGAAAGACGGTGAGCACTGAGTGCCAACAGCACAGCTTCTCCAAGACAAAGTGCATAGAGTCTGGAAAGCAATGACTTGGAGAGGAAACTGGGTGAGCGAAGGCTACAGGGAATCAAAAGGGAAAAGACAGAGGAAAAGTAGAAAATAGGATCCACTATTACAGAAGTCGCACATCGACGCAGGTGGAGGCTGGGTGGTTCGGTGTAGCTGCACAGCGAGGGGTAGGCAATGGAAACAATTTTCTTGTACACTGCGAAGCGGAGACCGGAAGTGGATCAGAAAAATTTCATATAATCGGAGACAGCAGTGAGAACATGAGACACTGCTTCTCAAGTGGCCCAATCCCAGAGCCAACACTTGGTCAGTGTGTGGGGGGTGTGTGTGGGGGAGCTGGGCAGAGTCCTTACACAGTTGCTCTGATCACAGCACCGGGGCTCGCTATCTTATTTCAAAAAGCACAGGGCTTGCAACTCCAAATAGGCCGCCTCACTGGCAAGCCCCCGAGTGGAAGAGTGAAGAGCTCCCTCACAGTAGACTGCAGGCAGCTTGATGCGCTGAGAAGCGGGGACGGGGACTACCCGGATTAGCCCTATTTACTAAAGACTATAGGCATCTCCCTTGCTATACAATCAGGATCAGAGGTGTGGAAAGTTTCGAAGGGGACACTTTCACCCCTTCCCGTGACAGGCAGCAGGCAAGAAACCTTAGCCAGCGGGGGACAAGGATACCTTTCCTCCCATGTAAGCAGTTAGTGGAATTAGTCAACCAAGTGGAATTCAAGCAGCGGGGTCCCGGAAGGACTGTGCTCTACTTGGAAGTAGCCTCGGGCTGGCTCCACTGGAGGGCGCCAAAACAGCTAAGAGAGCAGCAGAGAAACAGCTTCAGTTGAAACTAGCGTGAGCAACCTCCAAAGTTGCTGGCTGAAGAACGGCCACAGCCCCCACATTTGGAGGCCAAAATCAGCCCCACACTCAGCACCAACTGCAGGCTGGGTGGGGTTATACAGTACAATTTCTGGCTCTGTTGGGCTTTGTCAGGAACACTGACAGAACTGTGGATACCAGAGGAATTTTATTATTTTCTTAATTTTTTGATTGCTTGAATTGCTTTCTGTCATCTGTCTTGCTGTTTTTGTTTTGTTTTGTTCACTCTTGTGTGTGTGTGTGTGTGTGTGTGCATGTGGCTGTTTAGGCTTTTTGCATTAGTTTTTGTTCTGTTCTACTTTCTTTCCCCAACTATCTCTCTTGATTTTATGATATTTTCATGTTGAGTGAACAGTTGTCTGTCATTCTGCTTTCCCTCAATATTCTTTTGCTTTCTTCATCACTGTTTCTCTCCTGCCCTTTTCTTCAGTCTCCTAAAGACTGGGTGTTCGTCCTGTACCCTCCACCCTTGCTTCTACTTTATTTCTTTTCACTTATCTGTTTTCTTAAATATCCCCCATCCAGAGTAAAAATCACTCTACTAAGGGGAAACTCATTGCATCCAAGTGCCTGGTTTATGTTATATTTTGTTATAAAACAGTAGAGCTTGCTTATATGATTAAAAGTACCAAACTAATCATTATGACAGTTTGTTAGTTGCTAGGCTGTGCTTGATGTTATTGTTATTGTTAACTGTACTTCTTTAGCCAGGGTGTCATACATGTTGCAATCAGTTCTCCTTTATATTACAACATGGTTATTATCAGCTGTCACAACCAAAACTATAGCCCAGTACCAAAGGACTGGCTGCTGAGCTACTGAGCTAAAGAGATATCACATCCTTAATAAATTGGGTAGGTACAGTCTTGGGATAGACACAAAAATCAAGAACTACCTATATTAAGAAAACATCTTTGAGGAATAGATGTTTCCTAGAGAAATCTTGATATAAGTGAGAAAACTTTATACCATAAGAAATCTATAAGCAACAATTCAGAAAACAAAGTAAAATAAAAAAGTAGAAAATGGTAAAGATAGAAGCAATATGGAATCCTAGACCTCCAGCCCACCAAGAATAAGTCCAGAGGATAATAAGATAGAGGAAATCATAAACCACCTATAAGAACTTTCTGACTTGATAACTGCAGAGGTGAAAAAAAACAAATAGATGAGGCAATAAATATAATTTTTCAGGTAAAAAGAAATGACAAGTATAATGAAGGGCATGATCAATGAAGCTAGAGTAGATACAGATAAAAAATAAAGCCATTTAAGAAAGAAATGAAATCCATGAAACAGATCCAAACAGACATCCAATAGATTAAAAACTCCATATAAAGTATTTCTTTTTGTTTGTTTGTTTGTTTTTGAATACAGTATCTCCCTAAGTAGTTGAGACTGACCCGGAACTCACTATGTAGCCCAGGCTGGTCTCAAATTCACAGCAATCCTCCTGCCTCAGCCTCCTGAGTGCTGGGATTACAGGCATGTCCCACCACACCTGGCTCATAGAGAGTATTTCTACTGGCAAACAGAATGCAGCAAATCCTCAAGATGACTATACACCATGATCAAGAAGGATTCATCCCAGTGTTGCAGGGATGGTTCAACATACACAAATCAATAAATGCAATACACTATGTCAACAGAGTCAAGGACAAAAATTACATGACCAACTCAATAGATGCAGTAAAAGCACTGGTCAAAGTCCAACATTCATTCATGATAAAAACCCTACAGAAAACCGGAATATATTTTTTTGTACTGGATATCAAACTCGGATCCTTGTGCTTGCGAAGCAGGCAGCACAACCACTGAACTAAATCCCTGGCCCTGAAATAGATGGCCTTAACTCATTATGATAAAAGCTGCCTATGACAAACCAATGGTCAACATTACAATAAATGGACAAAATCTGAAAGTTTTCACTTTAAAATCAGAAACAAGACAAGGATGTCCACTGTCACTGCTCTTATGCAATATAGATCTGGAAACATCAGCTAGAGGAATTAGACAAGAGCAAGAAATAAAAGGAATAAGGCTAGGAAAGCAAGAAGTTAAACTATCATTATTTGACGTGATACTCCATACAGAAGACACCAAAAATTCCACCAAGCACTAGTAGATTTAATCCCCAACTTTAATAATGTAGGTAGATATAAATAAAGTCCACACTATGAAATCAATAGCCTTCCTGTACATGAATAACAAGCTATTTCAGAGAGAAATTAGGGAAAAATCAACATTCAGAATAGTATTAAAAATGAAATACTTATGAATGAATCTAATGAAGAAAACAGAAGAACACTACATTGCAAACTATATTTCTCTGAAAAAATAGATCAAAGAAGATATCTGAAAATGTAAAGATATCCCTTGTTCCTGAGTAGAAAGAACCAATATAATGAAAATGGCCACACTTCCAAAATTATTTTTCAGATTTTTTTTTTTGTTCCGGGGATTGAACTCAGGTCCTTGGGCTTGCAAGGCCACCAAACTGCAGAGCTAAATCCCCTGCCTTATTTTTCAGATTTAATGCAATCTCAATCAAAATTCCAACAGCACATCTCACAGAACTGGAGAATACAATCCTAAAATTCATTTGGAGTCAGAAGAGACTAGAATATCATAGGCAATTCTGGGCCAAAAACGGCAAGGCAGGAGGCATCACAAACTTAAAAACCCCAAAACTTAATGACTCAGGTGGAAAGTAGGCATCTGAAATGAATAGACACTTTTCAGATGAAGAAGAGCAAATGGTAAATAAACATTTGAAAAAATGTTCATCATCACTGATCACTCAGGACATGCAAATTAAAATACACTGAGGATCATCTCACTCCAGAAAGAATGGCATGTGAGGAAAAATGCCCCCTTTTTCACTCTTTGTGGGAGTGTAGGCTGGTGCAACCATTGTAGAAATCAATGTGGAGATTCCTAAAAAAAACTAGGATTATCGGTCCCATTTGAACCAGCTATTTCTCTTCTAGATATTTTCCCAAAAGAATTGAGAGCTTTATACCACAGTAAAACATGCACACCCATGTTTATAGTGACACAGTGTGTAATAGCTAAATCTTGGAAACAACTCAAATGCCTATCAAGCAATGAATGGATAAAAAAGATGTGATTTTTCTATATGATGAAGTATTACTCAGCCATAAAGAAGGATGAACCTGAGACATTTATAGTTAAATGGATGCACCTCGAAGCTATACTCTTATGTGAAATAAATAAGACACATGTGTAAATGTTACGTTACCTCTCTGTTGTAAGAAAGTGAAAGTTTAAATAGGGGCCAAAATATATAATACACAAGGTGAAGTAAGAAAAAATAACAGTTCAAAAAGAAGGGGAACTAGAGAGGGGGAGAGTGAAAAGAAGGAAGGATAAAGAAATAAATGAGAAAAGAAAAAAATGGGAATGGAGCTTTTGTAAATAAGGAGGGGAAGAGTGGTGGAAGGGAAGGGATGTGAATGGGAAAAGAAAAGAGGAATCAAGATATATCATGTACAGGAACAAATTCACTGTGATGAGTGTGATCATTACGTATATCTAAATTGTATCAATAAAATTAAAATTAAAAAATGCAGGGAAGTATTAGTCGAGTTAGAAAATTTTAAGTGTTATTTTAAAAGAAATACATATCTATATCATCTATATCTATATATTAGTTCCACATTTAACTAAGATCTATATATACAACAGGATACTCTACACGACCATATTAGAGCTTGACCAACTAGTATCATTTTAAATTAAAATCAAAGAGACAAATTCCTAAAATTGTCTTTGAAGCTGATGAAAGGGTGAAAGTTCCTGTGAATTTTATTGCACTATAATCCAAGTGAAATCAATAAAATTACTTGGTTACTTGAGCTTTATCTTTCACCTATATTACCTGTGTTACAGTAAGGCTACTATTTTCAACAAAGTCAGCAAAATAATTGCCTGTATGCTTTATCTGTGCCAGAGGATTAGGCTTCAGAAACCCTAATAAAGTGAAAGTGGATTGAGAGTCCATTAAAAAGACACAGCCTATTTCAAGTCGATCAACTTCAGGCTTCCTTAAGTAAAAATTCACCTTTTCCTTTAAATGTCAACATTGTTCTTTCTACAAGTGGATATTCATTTTTAATTTTTAGTTCAAATTATTACCTTGTTTGTTTTTTTAGTTAAATTTTACCCTTAGGGGATTTAAATATAACTGCCCTTCCCCATAATGTTCTGTGTAGTAGACCTTGTCATAATAGATTACCTTCAGCATTCTTTTTTTTCTCATTGAGTTTATCGGTACATTTTATGTATACAGTACAGTTACATTCATCATTGGGATCTTGTACCCTTACATGACAGGTCTGGATTCTCATTTTTTCCCCATACCCCTGCCCTCCCTTCACCCCCTCCTCCCTTCCCTATTTACAAATACTTTAATTCCACTTTTTCATTTTCTCATTTTTTTCTTTTCCCTTATTTCCTTTCCCCTAATCATCCCACTTCCCCCACACTTTAGGCCTTTTCTTCCTATTTCACATTGTCAATTGTATCAGTAGAATCTTGTGTACTATTATATTTTTTCATAGCAGAGAAACTATTCGGTATTTACACATGTGTGACTTATTTATTTCACTCAAGCATATATCCTCAATATGCATCCATTTTCCTATCAATATTAATACCCCAAGATATTTCTAGCAAACCAAATTAAATTTTATTTAGGTAAAGTTAAGGGATAAATCAGCTTGCCATGTCCTGTAAATGAAGTAAAAGTTAATTGACTGAGGCACTTCAGTGTTCTGTTCATTATTCCTTCCATTCGAACAGTAATGTAGTTTAAACTGTATTGGAGAATTTGGTATAGTTGAAAATCATGCAGTATTTGTGCTGTTACGGTGAATTATTTGAATCTTCCTCAAATCTTAAATTACTTTTTTCCTCTCCATTTTTGAGAATTTTAACTCCACAATTATTTTGCAATTAATGTAGGATGAATAACTAATGCAATTTTTATTTTTAAATAACTAGAGTTATTCCTCTTGATTTAAAAAGCTTGGATGACATGCTTTGATTTATTTGTTGGGAAGATGTAATTTAGTATTAGTACTGCTAATAAATTTTACTCAGGGTTTTTATGCAGAGGGAACATATTTAGCTTATAATAAAATTTAGTAGTATACATGCAAACACACACACACTGCTCTTGGTAATAAACTAAAAATTAATATATTGCTTATTCCATTAGCAGTTAAAATTGTCTTTCAAAAGAGTGTAGTTTAAAAAAGTAAAATGTTTGCCCAGTGCTTAGTATTACATCAATTTTAACTAAGGTAACATTTTTTTGAAATGTCATGTTTTATGTGTTGTATAAATATTTTTTTCCATTTTTACCAGAATCTGATTCAGGAGTTCCATTTTAAATTTTCAGCTTAAAATAAAATATTAAAAGCAGTGCATATCTAGGAAGCATTAGAAATCTAGCCTCTGTGTGGGGACATACCATGTCATCTTAGGATCTCGTGCCGAAGACAGCAACAGAACCTTGTACCTCATGTTATGTTTTCAGCATTAATCCTTAATTTACTCTTAGTCTGTCTCTCAACCACTCTCCACCCTCTTTACTTCCTCCCTTAATGCTTCCCTCACTCTTTTTCTCTCTGTCTTCCCACTGCATCTCTCTCTCTCTTTCCTCCTTTTTGTCCCTGTCTATATCCTTTCTGTCATTACAAACACATGCATACATTCACATAGGGTTTTGTAGGATATCAATTGTAATTAAAGCCTATTTTTATATTTTTCCACTATTCCTTGAGATAATTGAAGACATCAAAGGAACGAAGCCTGTACGAAAACAATCAGAGCTATTTTGATTTCTTGGTGTCCCATAGATTTTTGGGGCACTATTGAATGAATCCTTGGGCCTTTCTTTTCTTAAAACTTTGTCAGCAGAATAGAAGTTTTTAGTTTAAATCCCAGGAATGCATCCAGGATCTATTGAACAAAACAATGTATAAAGACCATAGTCTACTGTATTAAAGTAAGCAGAAAAAAAAAGTTTGTGAAGCCATAAGTATGATTTTTCTAACTATATTATCATCCTTTTTGTTTGTTTACACTTTAAATTAATTACAACATGTTAGGAGACTAATTTATTTGTTTGTGTAGCAAGTCTAGACTAATTTATCAAAGTGCAGTACAGTCATATCATTCTCTGATTTTCAGGTGTGTGTTGCTTTTGAATTTGAATATAATGAGTATTACAGAAAAAAATTTTTGAAAGCTCAATTAAAATGTTGAGTATTTTTCCATGTTGTGAGTGATTTAACTCTCTTTTTATTTATCTCTTTTACACAATGAAGATGCATTATTTGTGTAATTAAACTCATTTAAAATTAACATTTGTGGGCCAGGGATTTAGCTCAATGTTTCAGCCACCTGCCTCACAAGTGCAAGGTCCAAAGTTCGATCCCCAGTACCCAAAATAAAAAAAATAATAAATAAAATTAACATTTGTAAAATTCTTTGCTAAAAATAACCTATTTTTTTCATTCTAGAACACTCTATTATGTTAGAGAAAAAAACAATAAAAATGTGAATTTTCAGAATGACCAAATTCAGAGTATTATGAAATATACTTATCTCTATTATGTATTGAAAATAATTAATATATTGCATCTCATCTCATCTCATCTTGATGATCCTGTCTAGAACATGGCTTTCATTGATTATTCTAACTTTAAAAAATATTTTTTCAGCTACAAGACCGCACACAATTTAGTGACCAAGACTTAGCTACCCTTAAGAAATACTGGGACAATGGCATGACCAGTCTGGGCTCAGTTTGCAGAGAGAAGATTGAAGCTGTTGCAACTGAATTAAATGTTGACTGTGAAATAGTTCGGGTAAGGCATTTTCAATACTTTTTGTGGCACACTTAATACATGTTCTAAATGAAAACTTAAAAAACTGTATGAGATGATGCAAACAATATCATCAATGACATAAAAAGGTGACACATAACATGAGAGATACTATTTTCAAATTGTGTACCTCATATGGAACATGAGTCCAGGGTTTATAAAGAATACTTACAACTCAATAATAAAAGGATAAATGATACATTTTAAAGAAAATGACCAAAATAAAATAAAAATATGAACATCATGAATCCTTGTGGAAATCAAAACCAAAATGAGATATTAGTTAATACCTACCATGATGGCTATACTAAAAAGAGAAAATAAAAATTATTAGTCAGGTTATAGAAAAATGCAAACCCTTGCACACTGCTCATGAGAATGTAAAATGTTTGAATTACTTTGGAAAACAACCTTCCAAAAGTTTAACACTGAGTCATAACACTATTCCACTTCCAAAAATATATTTAAAAAAATGAAAAGCTTATGTTCAGCCAAAAACTCATACTCATATATTTTAACAGCATTCTTCATATCAGTCCCAAAATATAAACAACTCAATTATCTATTAAGTGGATGGATTAAAAAATGAGATGCATGCATATAACAGAATATTATGGAGCCATATAAAGGAATGAAATAGTTCAACATGCTATTAAATTGGTAAGCTCTGAAATATGAAAAGGAAAGAAGCTAATAGAAAATGACTACCTAGTGTATAATTCATTTATATGAAATACATAAAATAGGTACACTGTAGAGATAGAAATTAGACTAACAGTTGCCAAGACCTGAGAGTAGGGAAGAACTGAGGGCTTCTAATAGGTATGAGAGTTCTTTGGGGCCTGATAGATCTAGAAATAGACAATTATAATTATTGCAAGTCTCTGAATATATTAAAACATCTTAATCTTATATATTAAATGAGTTAAATGTATGATATGTTAAATACATCTTGGTAACACTCCTTCAAAATTATGAGTTGATCTGAAATATCGCTCATATATTCATGTAGTGAATGATAAATTAAAAATTATATTTGTTAATTTTGGAAACATAAGTTTATGTTCCATTTTTTTCCTCATTGAGTTTATTGGTACATTTTAGGTATACGGTATAGTTACATTCATGTTTGGGATCTTGTATCTTTACATGACAGGTCTTGGTTCTCATTTTTCCCCTTGTTCCTGCCCTCCCTTCACCCCCTCTTCCCTTCCCTACTAACAAAAACTTTATTTCAATTTTTTCATTTTCTCATATTTTTTTCTTTTCCCTTATTTCCTTTCCCCTATCCTTCCCACTTTCCCTACACCTTTAGCCCTTTTCTTCCTACTTCACATTGTCTAATATATCATTAGGATCTTAGTTACAGTTATAGTTTTTCACAACAGAGAAATTATTCAGTATTTACACATAGTTTATGTTCTATTTGAAAGACATTGCCATAAGGTTTACATTCTGGTAGTCTGATACATATTTAGCAATCAGTTTTTAAAGAAATAATTTCTAATTTTACCATTTGATGATTCCTGTGGTGTAAAAATTATGATCATAGCTGATTTCATATCTCATTCAATGCAAAGTGAACAACTAACTCTTGTGACTAAGTAAGATTTGGCATAAGCACAAAATGGAAGATTTTCTAAAAAATAAAAAAGGAAGTATATTAAAGAACAAGTGACTAATCATGACATTTTTCTAGAAGAAATAAAGTATTTTTTCTTACAAATAAGAAAAGCAATATAAGGAGATGGCATGTGGCACAGATTTCTCAAACAAGTAATATTCTAAATATTAATTAATCCTTCCTATTCAGAGCCTTGACTTTTCTTAATAAAATCTAGATGGGAAATCAATTTTAATCTTCTATTAAGTATGCTGCAATGTGTTAGTGTATAATGACATCTAGAGACAAATATATTAAATACTTCCTGTTTTTAAGGAAAGTAGAGTTTACAAAAATGGAAAGCAAAAGAATGCAAATAACTCAAGACGAATTAGAGTGAGATAATAATATCAGGAGCAAAATCCAAGAATATAAAAATGTACAAATGTGTTTTATTGTCATTATAATTTCTATTTTTAAAAATTAAATTTATTCAGGCACATATAATATAGAATTAAGATCTTTAGAACTTGCTACAAAGTGAATATTCCTCACTCTTACTATTCCCATTAGTCAAAATCAAATACCAAATAGTTTCTCTGGTGTGAAAAACTAAAAGTGTAAATAAAATCCAAATTGTATAACTAAAATAAAATCTAAATTTCACCCTCTTTTAGATGATTCCTTTTGTATTTACTTCCATCTGTGAATGATATGCTGTATTATTCAGAACTAATTTTTAGCTTGAAACTTCAGAAAAACTCAAAGTAACAGTTGCTTAAAAAGATATTTCAATTCTTTGTATAAGTCTAGTGCTATGTATTCTACAGGTAACATAGAAGTTCTACTCTATGAAGTTGTCAGTGACCCTGGTGCCTTCCACCTATTATTCTAGCATCCTTGTTTTCTAGCATCTTGCTTTAAGGTCCAAAATAATGGCATATGTAGTCAAAGCAGTACAAAAAATACAAGAAAGAAGCATTAAAGAATGTATATGCCCATAAACCCAACTACTTGGGAGGCTGATGCAAGAAGATTGCAAATTCCAGGTCAGCCTAAGAAATTTGGTGAAATCTTACCTCAGAATAGTTTTCAAAAGGCATGGTTATGTACCTCAGAATTTGAGCACTTGCCTAGCATGCACAAGACCCTCAGTTCAAGCCCCAGTACCAAAAATGCTATGGAAAGGAGTATCATCAGTAATTTTTTCAGTAAAGGGTGTGAACCAAGGACTTTACATGAGCTTAATCACCAGGATTCTTCTTTGAGGCAAAGTCTCACTAAAGTCACTAAATTGCCCAAGCTGGGCTTGCAAATTGTGGCACCTGTACCTCAGACTCCAAGAATATTGAGATTACAGGCTTCTGACAGCATAAGAGCATGTCTGGCTCCAGAAGTGTTCTTTTTTTTTTTTTTTTGAGGGGGTGGCAAGGTCTCACTTTGTAGTCCAGGCTAGACCTGAACCCACTATGTAGTCCATGCTGGCCTCGAACTTGAAGCAATCCTTCTGCCTCAGCCTTCCAAGTGAGAAGTGGTTTTTTAAAGAGAGATCCTAGAAATAGCAATGAGATATTTTTACCAAAACACAAAATCAACACAAAAAACAATAGTATTCATATACACCAATAATAAACCCATCTCAAAAAATTTTAGAAAAAATCCTTTAATGATATCTTCAAAATATTAAATATGGTAAACCCTCAAGTTTCAACTGGCCTGAATATGAACAACTTGCATAATTAGGTTTAAGATTTATCTGCTTCTGTTATCTATAGCGTGTACCAAGGTAAAAATCCAGATCTCAACTGTATTGAGTTACAACCAATTTGGGTTACTTCCAGCCCTCAGGAATCAATTCAGTTTGTAAGTCAAAGGTCCACTGTACCTAATAATCAATCCAATCAACAAGTTAAAAGTTCTTAATTATGAAAGTTATAGAACTTAAAACTCTGAAGAAAGAAACTGTAGAGGACATTAGGAAATGACTTGTTCATGGATAAATAGACTTAATATTGATAACATGGCCATACTACCAAAACCGATCCATAGATTAAATGCAATCCTTAACAAAATGCCAACATTTGTTGCAGGACAAGAAAAAAAAATCTTAAAATTCATACCGAATCAGAAGAGACCGAGAATAGTAGGAGCAATCCACTGCAAAAGAACAAAATTGTGCACATTATAATAACTGACTTAAAGTTATAATACAAAGATATAGTAAAAAAAAAACACAACATGATCCTGGCCCAAAAATAGACATGTAGATCAATGGAATAGGACAGAAGAATGCATGGACCCTAAATGAACCTTCAGTGTTCATATTTTTCACAAAGGGGCCAAAAGCATGCACTGGAGAAAACATAGCCTGTTTCATAAATGATTCTGGAAAATGTGATTATCTATGTAGAGAAGATTGAAACCAGATTCTTATCTGTCAGCTTTTATAAAACATAATCAAAATGGATCAATGACCTGCATATAAAGATAAAATTTGAAACTGTTAGAAGATAAAATGGGGAAAATCTTAAAGCCATGGGCACTGGCAAGGAATTGCTGAAAAGTACTGTGGTATCACAAAATAAATTATCAAGATTCAATAAATAGAATTACATCAAATTAAAATTTCTGCACAGCAAAGGAAACAATCGACAGAGTGTAAAGGAAACCTACAGAATTTGCAAAACATTTTTCCTGTTACATCGCTGAAAGAGTACTAATATCTAGAATATATAAAGAACTTCTCAAAAATCCCCCCAAAGAAATGATTCAATAAAAAACATGGGAAAATAAACTGAATAGACACTTCTAAAAATGTGATGTATAAATTGCCATCTAAATATGTTACAATTAATCAACATTCTTGCTATTAGAGAACTACAAATCAAAACAATTCTGATATTCCATCTTACAATCAGAATGACAACAAGCAACAGATGCTGGAACGGATGTGTGTTAAATAATGTTTCTAAATTGTTAATAGGAATGTAAACTAGTATAACCTCTATAGAAATCAGTATGAAAATTCCACACGCAAAAAAATAGAAATTCCATTTTACCCAACTATACCTCTCCTGGGTATAGTCCCCAAAGAATTAAAGATATCAAACTATAATAATAATACATGCATACTCATGTATATAGCTAAACTTTGACAACATCTTAGATGCTGTCACAGATGAATGATGAAATTAAATATGATATATATGATTACTAATCAGCCATAAAAATATAAAATAATATTATTTGCTGGAACAGAACAAGAGAACAGAATGCTAAGTGAAATAAGAACAACATGGAAAGTGTCGCATATTTTTTCTTGCTAAAGAAGTCTAAAATATAAATAAATATATGAGTAAAATAATGGAGAGATTTTAGAAAACAAGGGGATCAGAGGATGAGAAGATAAGGGAGAGAGGGATAAGAGTATCAAAATTATCATGTAATATGACTGTATCAACCAACACAACCAAATAAACAAATATACACTAAAAATATACACTAAAAATAGAAGCTGCTTTCACATATGACTCATTAGCTATGTAATTAGCCACCTGATCATACAAAAATATAAAGGACACTTTGAATGTCATTTTATTGTGCATAATCATGTGCCATGCTCACACTATTACTACTCTAGAAGAGGAGATCCAATATGGAGAATTGGTTTTATACAGCTAGCTGTCTCTTATCTGTGTAAGTTGCTACTTGATTTTTCAGTGGTAGTCATTGCCTGTTGATTTTTCACTATGTAATAAAAAGTTTTTTTAAATCTCTTATATGATCACTTTATTAATCCTTTCCCTTAAATGCTTACTCCCTTGCTCTTTTTCTCATTTAATTTAGGTTAGTTTGATATTCAATATGAGCATTATTGTGACTACATAAATGATTCATAACTTTGAATTATGCACTATAATAATGTCAAAGTTCATTTCCATGGCGTACACAAAGGATGAGAAACTATTTGGAGTCCATGTGCAGTTTAAACTCTTAAGAGGACCCACAGAGGCTGACTGAATTGAGACCTGTCAGCATGAGAAAGTTTCAGGAAAATAGACAGCCCTAAAATAAATCTTATATGGCCTTTGATTGAGAGAACTAGGAAGCAAGGATGAAGGACAAAAGAATACCTGTGCAGGAATTCATGTAGGGAACAAGAGAAAGACAGGATAAAGTAAGGATGGTGTGTTACATGACTGATGTTAGGAACAATCTGAGTAATAAATCACAGTGTGGGGAGGATAAGGGCTGGGGCATTCATTCCCTAAGGCAATGTATTTTGATCTGACTTGGACTTGCAGCCTATAGACTATCTTGTACTCTCTAACCATGCATTCAGAGAGGTTTTGTGGTGGTGGACTCAAAAAGACCCTTATCTCTGCCTATCCATCTCATATATACTTCTGGCCAGCACCCCCATACAATAGAATATCATTTTTTCCTCTTTCACATAACATTATTTTGTTTCCCAGGTGTTCATAATCTATGTAAGTTTTTTTTTTTACATTTATATATTTGCTTGTTTAGGTTTCTATGTACTTACTAATAATTTACCCTCAGATACTTTCCAAGTTATATGTATCTCCTATCGATTCACTCAAACACAATTGGTGGTGAGATTTCATTATGTTAGAGATATTCTTCCTGGTCTCTTCTGATATTTTGCAATACTACAATACTTACTATTAATGGATTTTAGGCACACTTATTCTAAAAAGAAAAATGGTCAAAGTCATGAATATGGGGGCCTTTGATAAACCATTGTTATATACAAAGTTACCTATCAATACATAAAGCCCCAAAAATAGAGAAAATGAAGGAAATGACATCATTCTCTTCTTTCTTAAAATGAAGAAAGAGTGAAATGCATATTATCCTCTTTTCTATTGATTTTCCAAAATGCTAGCCTGGTCCTGGCAGACAATTTGAACAGATAACATGTTTTAAAAGAAATTCTGGAATATTTGGTAAATTAGTTTAAAGAAGATAATGCTTTGTGCATAAGTATATTCTTGAGATTTCAGGAAAAGAAATGCTTAGATTTTTTAAAAGTCTGAAATACCTACTAAGAGATACAGAAATCCAGAAAAGTTATGTAGAGAAAGAAGCACAGTGTGGTAGAAAGTTCATGGGTGGGCTGCGGATTTAGCTTAGTGCTTCTTATGCCTGCCTTGCAAGCACAAGGACCAGAGTTTGATCCCTGGTACCAAAAAAAAAAAAAAAGAAAGTTCATGGGTGGGCTGCGGATTTAGCTTAGTGCTTCTTATGCCTGCCTTGCAAGCACAAGGACCAGAGTTTGATCCCTGGTACCAAAAAAAAAAAAAAGAAAGTTCATGGGTGGCAAGGACACCCAGATCTCATTATACACTCCAACTCTGAGACCTTGAACACTACTAGACACAAAAGATCAAATAAACATTAACAATAACAGTGAGCTCAATTTCCAACTTTCACAAACAGATCAACTTAACAAATATCAGAGTTGACTCACACCTTTAAACAAGTAATATGTACAGAGTATACCAACAGCAAAATATATACATTATTCTCAACAACATACTGAACATTCTCAAAACTAGATTACATTTTAGCACATAAATCATGCTTAATTAAATACAAAAGAATCAAAATTATCCTGTGCATATTGTCTGATGATCATGCAATGAAACTAGAAATCAATGGCAAAAAGCACAGAAATTATGCAAAGAGATAATGATTGAACTATACACTCAAGAAGAATCAGTAGGTCAAAGAAAAAATTAAGGAATAGATAATACAGTTATTATAATCACTCAATAATTCCAGTACAACAATCAAAACCTCTGCAATACAATGAGCACAAATCCAAAAATATTTAACAAAATACTAGTATATACAATGCAACTACAACCATTATTAAAAAGATTATACATGATGAACAAGTTTACTTCCTCCCAGGGTTTCAGGGATGGTTTAACATACTAAAATTCATAAAAGGAATATATCACATAAACAGAGGCAAGCATACAGATCACATGTTTATCACAATAGACACTGAAAAAGCCCTTTATGAAATTCATTATCAATTTAGAATAATAATCCTAAATCAAATAAGTATTGAAAATCTTTTCCTCCATCTGATAAAAGCAATTTATGGTTAGCACACTGTCAGTGTCATACTAAATTGTTTTCCTCTAAAATCAAGAACAAACAAAAATGTCCACTCTCTCCATTGCTATATAATAAGATCTTACTGAAAATTTTAAAAAGAACAATCAGGCAAGAATGAAATGAAAGGGATACATAAAGAAAACCAGTTGAACCATCCTTATTCACAAAATACACAACTCTTTATATAGAAGAAACAAAAATTCTACCAAAATTTCTCCTAGAGCAAATACAAAAATAAAGCACATTAGAAGGATATAAATTCAATACACAGAATTCATGGTGTTTATATTCAATAATAACAAACCGATTGAGAATGAAATTAAGAAAACAATTGTGAAAGGTGTGTGTTCACAATATGTTCAAGAAAAGATAGTTAGGAATTAACCTATCAAAGAAAGTGAAAGTCTTCTATTACAATATTTACAGTATTCTGAAAAGGAGATTGAAGAGCAGCACATCAGAAAATGAAAGGTTGGGAGATCCAACGTGGCTGATGAGAAATTGCATTGAAAGCCTCAGGATCCATTTAAGTTTAGTGCATAGGGAGTTATATGGATTTAATTTAGTCTTTGCCATGTGGAAAGCCAGTTTTTGCACCACCATTTATGAAAGAGGCTATCTTTCTCCCAGGGAGTTTTGTTGGCCCCTTTGTCAAAGATAAGGTGGTTGAGTGTATTTGGAGTTGTTTCTGCTTCTTCTAGGCTGTTTCACTGATTTTTTTTTTTTTTTTTTTTTTTTGCTTTTCTCTCTTTTTTTTGCCAGTACCATTCTGTGTTTATCACAGCAGCTCTGTAGTATAATTTCAAATCAGGGATTGTGATGCCCTCTGCCTTGCCTTTGTTGTCCACAGTTGTTTTTGCTACTCTAGGTCTCCTCTGGTTCCATATAAATATTAGGATTATTTTCTCTAAATCTGTGAGTTATGCTATTGGTATTTTGATCAGGATTGTATTGAACCTGTAAAACATATTTTTGTGTGTGGCTATCTTCATTATATTGGTTCTTCCTACCAAAAAACAAGGACTATCTTTCCATTTTCTGATATTCTTTTTGATCTCCTTTTTCAAAGTGCTGCAGTTTTCAATGTAAAGCTCTTTTACTATCTTTGTTAAATTGATATCTAATTTTTTCACTTTTTCAATGCTACTGTGAAAGGTATGGTTTCCTAAATTTCTATTTCAGTATGCTATTTGTGTACAGGAATGCTATTGATTTTTGAGTACTGACTTTGTATCTAGCTGATGAAGTGTTTTGGTGGGGTTTTTAGGGCCTCCTATGTAGATTATCAAATTACCCACAAATAATGATAATTTTACTTTCTTTCCTATCCTTATTTGTTTTATTTCTTTTTCTTGTCTATTTACTCTGGCTAATGCTTCCAGAAGTATATTGCAAAGGAGTGGTGATAGTGGACATTCTTATCTTGTTCCTAATTTTAGTGCGAAATTTTTTAGTTTTTGAACATTTGGATGATGCTGTCAATTGGTTTGTCATAGATGGCCTTTATCAGATTGAAATGAAGTTCATCTATTCCAATTTTCTGTAGAGTTTTTATCATTACTGGGTGTAGGACTTTGTCAAATGCTTTTTCTCTCCCTATCAAAATGATCATGTGGTTTTTGTCCTTTGTTCTATTGATACGAAGTATTATATTTATTGACTTGCATATGTTGAATGATCCCTACATCCATGGGATGAACCCTACTTGGTCAGATGAATCACAGGCAGTGCACCTGAAGAGCTTAACACAATTCTTGCATGTTTCCTGGAATGTGAAGTCACAGGCACTAGCCCCAATCAGAGATTGAGCCACAGACTCAGTTGACTGTGTTCAACTGTGCATGTCACGTGCCATTATAGTCAAAAGAGCATACATCCAGCTGTGGAGAACACAGGTATGGTGTAGCCTAGACTGCACCAAAACTGTGAAGAGAAATTGCTCATATTTACAGAGTCTGTGGTAAAGCTGTTAAGAGGGAATTGCAGCTACTGACCTTCATTCCAGAACCACCAATGGTATTCATTGAGCTTTAGGGGCCCAGCTCACACCCCAAGCAGAGGTCTGCAAACTTTACTGGGGAGTTGCAGATTTGGAGAAACTGCAGATTTCAGAGAGTGAGGACCTGGTTTTGCGCTAGTGACTGCCATTTCCTAGGGTCTCTGGCTATGTGGTTACAAGTAAATCACATATGCATTCTTTTGTTGGGCTGTTTAAACTGAGTTCCAGTCAAATGATTTCTGAGTTTTTAATTTTTTTTGTATTGCACTGTTTGACATTGTTTTTTGGCTTTTTTGTTTGTTTTGGTTTAGTTTGGGTTTTTTTTTTAATCATTTAAATAATTTTTTATTGTAACAACAAAAAAAAGAATTAAAATGATTCTCTTCATTCCCTTGTGCTTGAAACTTTTGGGGGGTGCTTATTTCAATGCACTACAAATTGATATTAATAAAGAATACATAGAAGTATTATATGAAAAAATTTTTCCGTGGCGAAAATTATTAGAGAATAACAATGGTAATTACATTGTGTATCATGATTTTAAAAGAATATATTTTCATTTGTTAATCTTTCTCTCAGATAATTTCCTAATACTATACCTTCTTTTTTGCATAAAACATTTTAATTATTAACAAGGTATATCACACTTGGTATAATTTTGAACAATTTTTTCATATTTTATAATATCTATTATTCTATTTGGTCCTCATTTACACTTTCAGTATCTCACACCAAAGAGACAATATGATATTTACATATGCCTGTTCCATTTATTTTACTTAATAGTGTAACTTCAAGGTGTATCCATTTACCTAGAAATGTCTTGTCTATCCTTCTTTATGGCCAAATAGTACCCCATTACATAAAGTAACCTGATATATTTATCCATTCATCGGTTGATGGGCATTTGGGTTGTTTCCAAGATTTAGCTCTTACAAACTGTGCTGCTATAAACATGGGTGTGCATATATATCATTTTGGTATGATGCTTTTATTTCTTTTGGAAAAATATCCAGAAGGGGAATATGTGGGTCAAATGGAACCTCTAATCTTAGTTTTTTGAAGAATCTCCACACTGATTTTCAGCAGTTGCACCAGTCTACACTCCTGTCAATAGTGGTGAAGTGTTCCTTTTTTACCACAGATCCACCAGCATTATTTGTTTGTTGATTTCTTGATAATAGGCACTCTTTCTGGACTGAGATGGATTCTCAGTATGTTTTACTTTGCATCTCTCATATGGTTAGTGATGTTGAACATTTTTACATGTATTTGCTTTTCTTCTTCATCTGTGAAGCATGTATTCATCTCAATTGACCATTTTTTGATTGGGGGCTTAAATTTGAGAGGGCTGATTTTATGATGGTACCAAACTAGAGAAAGACCCAACCAGAAAAGAGAACTACAGGCCAATCCCCCTAATGAACATAGATGCAAAATTCCTCAATAAGATACTGGCAAACAGAATTCAGCAAATCATCAAAAACATTGTATACCATGGCCAAGTAGGATTCATCCCAAGGATGTAGGGATGGTTCATTATATGCAAATCAATAAATGTAATACACCAGATCAACAGAAGCAAAGATAAAAATCACAGGATCATCTCAATAGATGCATTAAAAGCATTTGACAAAGTCCAGCACCCATTCATGATAAAAACCCTGCAGAAAAAAATGTAATAGTCTCAATCTGATAAAAGCAATCTATGACAAACCAATAGACAACATCACACTAAATGGTCAAAAACCAAAAGCTTTCCCTCTAAAGAAGACAAGGATGTCCACTCCTCTAGTATCACCACTTCTATTCAATATAGTTCTGAAAACATTAGCCTGTGAAATTAGACAAGAGAGAAATAAAATGAGTAAAGATAGGGAAGGAAGATATAAAATTATCATCATTTCCAGATGACTTGATACTTTATTCCTGTACACAAAAACAAACACACTGAGAAATAAATTTGTAAAACACAAGAGCAACAAAAAATGAAATACTTAGAAACCAATCTCACAAAAGAAATAAAAGATCTTTACATTGAAAATTATAATACTCTCAAAAAGGAGATTGAAGAAGACATCAGAAAATAGAAAGATATTACTTGCTCATGGGTAAGACATACAACAGAGTGAAAATATATATATTCTGAAAATTTAATGCAATCCCAATCAAAATACCATTAGTATACCTCACAGAACTAGAGAAATCATTCTTAAAATTTATTTGGAATCAGAAGAAACTTATAACAGCAAAAACAATTCTGGGAAAGAGAGATAAGGCAGGAGGCATCATGATATCTGATTTGAAATTATACTATAGAGCTTCTGCAATAAAAATAGCATGATATTGGCAAAAAACAGACCTGAAAAATCAATGGAACTGACTAGAAGAGGCAGAAAGAACCTCAAAAACACTCAGCCACCTTATCTTTGACAAGATGGCCAAACACATTCACTGGAAGTATAGCCTCTTTAATAAATGGTGCTAGAAAAAATGGAGTTTTACATGCCAAAGATTATAGCTAGACCCATGTCTCTCACCATGCACTAAACTAAAATCAAAATGTATCAAAGACCTAAACATTGAAACAGAAGCAGTAAATCTAATGGAAGAGAGAATAGGTAGAATCCTTGAGGACATAATAGTAGGCAAAGACTTCATGAACAGAACTCAGACCAGAGGGGAAGTACCACAAAGAATCAACAAGTGGGAACTCATCATATTATAAAGCTTTTACACAGCAAAAGAAATCACCAAGAGAAGAAAAGGGCAACCAAACATCACCACAGCAAATCCAAGGGGCACTGAGGGGGAATACAATGAAAGACACATGGCTAAAATATCTGAAGGATAGCAGTGGAAGAAAAAAAAAAGACGAATAAGATACTTGATGACTTCAAAGTAGAGATAACAGCAAAGGAAATTAAAGAGATGATGACCCTAATAAAAATGATTAGTGAGCCCAAAGAAGACAATGATAAAAAAATAGAGGAGCTAAAGTAGGACATACAAACTATGAATATCAAAAATATAACAAAAGTGGAATCCACAAAACAATCTCAAACAGAAATCCAGGAGGCTGAAACCTCTATTCAAAGTATACACAGCAGAGTCAACCAATGTGAATATTAAATATCAGACATGTAAAACAGGACATGTATGATGATCAACTAATGAGAGATTCCTTAAAAATAGCAAAGGACCATGGAACATCCATCCAGCAGCTGCTAGATGATGCAAAGGAGATTAAGATAAACTGAAATCAATGAAAAATCAAAAGCAAAATGTACATTTTTAAAAACCTCTGTATAGAAGTAGTAGCAGCAAACTTTCGAAGCATAGAAAAAGAATTTGACATATAAATAAGTGAATCAAATAGAGATAAAAAAGAATTACATCAAGGGACATCATAGTTAAAATTCCAGAAATTTAAGAAAAGAATAGAATCTTAAAAGAAAAGCTGTTAGAGGAAAAAAAAATCATCTGTAATGGAATTACCATCAGAATTAAAACAGACTTCTAACACAAACCCTAAAGTCAAGAAAATATTGCATTGAATTGCTTCAAGCCTTAAAAGAAAATAACTTCCAACCCAGATTGATATATTCATCAAAATTAAATTTCAAAATTGATGGAGAAATAAAATAATTCCATAATAAAAAGAACCTAAAGAAATTCATGACTACCAAAGCAGCACTCCTAAATAATGTCAAGGATAACCTAGAAAAGACAAGTAAGATATCATTGCCAAAATGCCCAAAAGAATAATTCCATCAAGAAAGGTAAGCAATCAAATAGAAAAGAAAAAGGAAACAAAGAGCACTAAAATAATATAATAAGGAGGACAAGTCAGTACCTATGAATTACAACCATAAATGTATATGGTCTCTCTACACCAGTCAAAAGACACAAATTATCAGAATGGATCGATAAACAAAATCCAACCATATGCTTTCCGCAAGAAAACATTAAACATAGAAAAATGTACAGAATAATGTCAAAGGATACAAACAGTACTCCATATAATATGAATACAGGAAAAAAAGGAATAGCTATTCTACTTGCAAATTGGATTTCTACCAAAGACTTTACACTTAAACAATAAGCACTAATGCAATTATAATGTGGGACCTCAATACCCCACTGTCATAAATAGGTCGATCAGACAAAAGAAGCATCAAAAAACAGTTGAACCAAATTTTTTGAACAAGACTTTATAGATATCTATAGTGTTTATCCATAAACAGAATGCACATTCTTCTTAACAGTACATAGGACTTTCTCTAAAATAGACTTAAACAATAAGCACTAATGCAATTATAATGTGGGACCTCAATACCCCACTGTCATAAATAGGTCGATCAGACAAAAGAAGCATCAAAAAACAGTTGAACCAAATTTTTTGAACAAGACTTTATAGATATCTATAGTGTTTATCCATAAACAGAATGCACATTCTTCTTAACAGTACATAGGACTTTCTCTAAAATAGACCACATACTAATTCATACATTAAAGGCAATGGAATGAATATATATATATATAATATTCAGATGTTAAATATATATATATATTCAGATGTTAGTGCAATGAAACTAGAAATTAAAGGCAAAAGATACCACAGAAATGACCCAAACACAGGGAAATTAAATAATATTCTCTTGAAATATCAGTGGGTCACAGAAGAAATTGAAAAAATTTGAAGATTTTTACAATTAAATGATAATGCCAGTATGACATTCTGGAATCTATGGGACAAAATGAAAGTAGTCCTAAGAGAAAAGTTCATAGGTGTGAATTCCGACATCAGTAAAATGGAAGAACAAATAAATAAACTAATGATGCAACTCAAGGTTTCAGAAAGACAAAAATAATCCAAACTCAAATCTTGGATGAGGAAGGAAATGATAAATAATAGAGACAAAATTAATACAATTGAGGCTAAAAATTAAGTTGGTTCTTTGAAATATTAAACAAAATAGAAAAACGTTAGCTAAACTTATCAAAACAAGGAAATAAAAGACCTGAATTTGTACATTTAGAAATGTCAAGCACAAAAGCACAATGGATTCTGCAGAAAATCAGAAGATAACTGATAGCCACTTTGAGAATCTGACTCTAATATAATGGAAAACTCAGAAGAAATGGATAGATCCCTAGATACATATGAATTACCAAATCTGAATCAAGAAAATATAAAAATTCTGAATAATCCAAAATCAGTTAATGCTGTTGAAGAGGTAATAATAACTTAAAAACTGCCAAGCGAGAAAAGCCCAGGTCCAGACAGATGGACTGCCAAAATCTACAATAATTTTAGAGAAAATCTAATGTCAATACTGATGAAATTTTAATGAAGTCAAAAGGGAAGCAATATTTCCAAAGTTATTCCTGGAAGCATGCAAAATCAGAAAAGGACCTAAGCAAAAAAGAAAACTATATGCTAATCCTTTTAATGAAAATAGATGCAAAATCCTCAGTAAGGTAATGGCAAATGGAATGCAACAAATTATGAAAAAGATTATACACCATGAGCAAGTAGGGTTCATTCAGGAATGCAGGGAGAGTTCAAAAATGCAAATCAATAATGGTAATACAATACATTAACAGAACCAAATACAAAAGCCATATGATTGATAGTCTCAACAGACACAGAAAAAGCATTTGAAAAAAATACATTATGGATTCACGATAAAATTTCTAAGTAATGTGTGAATAGAAGGTCTTTATCTCAGTCTGGTAAAAACAATATACGTCCAGAGCTGGGCGTGGTAGCACACCCCTGTAATCCCAGCACTCCGGAGGCTGTGGCAGGAGGTTTGCCATGAGTTTGAGACCAGCCTGGGCTAAATAGTGAGTTCCAGGTCAGTCTCAACTACATAGTGAGACCCTGTCTCAAAAAAAACAAAAATAAAAACAACAAAAATAAACATATATGACCAACCAACATCAATCATATTAAATGGAGAGTACCTGAAAGCTTTCACTCTAAAATCAGGAACAAGACAACAATTTCAATATTAAAACTTCTGTTCAATATAGTTCTCAAAATATTAGCCAAAGCAGTTAGACAGAAAAATATAGGAGTCTTGATATGAAAAGTTAAATTGTCATTATTTGTTGATGACATGATCCTCTTCATAGAAGACACCAGAAACTCCACCAAAAGACTTGTAGAAGTAATAACAAAGTTCAGTGCCATAACAGGATATGAAGTCAACACTCAAAAATCTATAATGTTCCTGTATACCAACAACATACTCACTGAGAGGAAAATTTGG
This sequence comes from Fukomys damarensis, assembly GCF_012274545.1. NCBI lineage: Eukaryota > Metazoa > Chordata > Mammalia > Rodentia > Bathyergidae > Fukomys > Fukomys damarensis. The sequence continues at coordinate 65,834,460 of NW_022900951.1, read as the reverse complement.
GCACAATGGCTTCCATAAGAGCATTAAGAAAAAAATGAAATGCTTAGGAATTAGCCTAAACAAAGAAATGAAAGACCCTTACAATGAAAACTGCAGTACTCTGAAAATGGAGATTGAGTTGAATACCAGAAAATGGAAAGAAATATATCCTCTGTTGCCTGGCATGGTGGCTCATGCCTATAATCCCAGCACTCAGGAAGCAGAGGCAGGAGGATCACAAGTTTGAGGCCAGCCTGAACTACAAAGCAAGACCTTGTCTCAAAAAAGAAAAAAAAAAAAAGGTATTCCGTTCCTATATAGGCAGAATCAATACAGTGAAGACGATATTTCCAAAACTTTAGACAGATTTAATGCAGTCCCAATCAATATGCCAATAGCATTCCCCAGAAAACTAGATAAAACAATCCCAAAATTCATATGGAATCAGAAATGACCTAGAATGGCAAAAACAGTTCTGTCCAAGAGGACAAGGGAAGAGGCATCAAAATCTCTACACAGCTACCATGATAAAAACACATTTGTATTTTTGAATTCTTTTTTCTAGTTCTGTGAAATATAGTGTTGGAATTTCAATTGGCATTGCATTGAATGTATATAGCAGTTTTGGTAGTATGGCCATTTTCACTATGTTGATTCTTCCTACCCAGGAGCAGGGGATATCTTTCCATTTTTTTATATCCTCTTCGATTTCTTTTTTCAGAGTGCTGTAGTTTTCAGTGTAGAGATCTTTTGTTTCTTTTGTTAGATTGATTCCTAGA
>NW_022900951.1:65820817-65832983 GCF_012274545.1 Fukomys damarensis | reverse complement strand
GAAAAAAATGAGAATCAAGACTTGCCATGTAAAGGTACATGATCCCAACAATGAATGTAACTGTACTGTATCCCTAAATGTACCAATAAACTCAATAAAAAAAAACACATTTGTAGATCAATGGAATAGAATAGTAGATGCAGAAACAAGCTCAGGCACACTTAGCTACCTTATCTTTGACAAAGGGGACAAACAAACACTTTTGCTGTAGGAAAGCTAAACTGCTTAAGAAATGGTGCTGGAAAAATTGTGATTCCACATGTCCAAGACTGAACCTGGACTCATATCTTTTACCATGCACTAAAGTAAAATCAGAATGCTTCAATGATCTAAATAATAAAACAAAATTCTTCATCTTCTGCAAGATAGAATATTTAAAAATCTTGAAAACATAAGTGTAGGCTAATATGCTATGAAGAAACTGCAACTGCACAGGATATATTACACAAATTAACAAATGGAATCACATCAAGTTAAATAGCTCTTGTATAGCAAATACTAACAGAGCGAAGAGACAACTTACGGAATGGGAAAAATTTTTGCCAGCTACTCCTGTGACAAAAAAAATCAAGAATATATGATGAACTCAGAAAAAAACTCTTCACGTTTGAGCCAATCTAAAAATAAGCATCTGAAATGAATGGTTACTTTTCATTTCAAGAAGTGCAAATGGCCCATTAATACATGAAAAAATGTTCAACTTCACTGGTCACTTGAGAAATGCAAATTAAAACATCACTGAGATTCCACCTCACACCAGAAGGATGGATATCATCTAGAAATTAAGCAATAATAAATGCTTGTGAAGCTACAGGAAAATAGGAGCCCTTCCCCATTTTTGATGGGACTATAAATTGGTCAACCACTATGGAAAGCAGTATGGAGATTCCTCAAAAAACTAAAACTAGAGATTCTATTTGACTCAGCTATTCCTCGCCAAACTATCTTCATGAAAGACATCACATTACAGTGATACATACATATCCATATTTATAGCAGCAGAGTTCATAATAGCTAAATGTTTGAAGCACCCTATATGCCCAATGAAGACATGGACACTAAAGAAAATACGGTATGTGTATACAGTGAAGTACTGCCCTGCCAAGAAGAAGCATGATCTTGAGGCATTTTTAGGTAAACTGATGCATCTAAAGAATTCCTAAGTTAAATAAAGCAGACACACAAGTGTAAATATCACATCATTTCACTTGTGTGAGAAATCCAAAGTATAAATAAGGAGAAGAATGTTGGAGAGATAGTAGGAACAATTTGTTCAAATGGGAAGGAAAACAAAAGATTGGGGAAAAGGTGAGAGAAGGAAAAGAAAGAGATTTAAAGAAAAAATAATTGAAAAAATGTAAATTGAGCTTTTGTAAATGTAAAGGGGAATAAGGGTTGGAGAGAGGGGATGGGAAGGAGACAAAAATATCACATATCTTCCATGTTAAATGTAATGATTATGTATAGGAAACATACACTAATGTAGAAATACAATATGAGAAGAAAAAAAGTAAATGGAAGGCTATCTATCCCTTGACCCCAGATAGACAGATCCAATATTGTCAAAGTGTCAAGCCTCCATTTGAAGTTTATAAAGTTGGGTCTGAAGTCAGCCCTGGAGATTAGTAATATCTCCACCCAGATTTGTATGAAAGGCACTGTGGATAAGTTGTTGAACCTCCTCCCAAGATTCAGATTGGTTAAAAGTGTAGGAGTAACATCCATTGAGCAAAACTCAATTTCACAACGAAGCTAAGTGTCCATAAGGCCTGTCGATATTCACTGAGACAACTAACAGCTGTCTAAAGGATCTCAAGTTTTTATATGATTTCTTTATCAATATTAGTTTGAGTCAATAATCTTGAGGTGACATTTTCTAAATAGCTCTTCTTCGTTTGAGGAGTTTTTTTAGTCTTTTTTTTTTTTTTTTTGGTACTGGGGATTGAACTCGGGTCCTTGCGCTTGCAAGGCAGGCCACCACCGAACCACTGAGCTAAATCCCCAGCAGTTTTAGGAGTTTTTATATAGTTAAGACCACTGCTGTAGTCACAAATGTGGTGGTCAATATATTAGCTGCAATGATAGTGGCACTTAGAATGTCCCCAGAAAATATTTTTGTCTACTACATTCAAGTGGTGAGGTAATTTGTTCAAGGGCGGAATTGCGGGACCAACATGAAATCTACCTCAAATTTGGGCAGTCCTCTATAGGTCATATACTAGCGACAATGAAAGGGAACACAGTAACTACTATCAGTGATATTGGTGACTATGTCGAATGGAGGAGTTTATGTCAGGAAATACTGACATAATGGATATTAACTGCTGGAATAGCCAGAGTGGCTGTAGTCCCTTCCACTGTTCTTTGGGGGCCAGGAGGTGGCTGTTAAGTTCTGCCTGCATAAAAGGTGTCATTAGAGGAAAAAGATTGTTTTTGATCTCTACAAGTAATTATGTAAAAGGTAGGTGAGGTAGGAATGTAAGCCCAATAAATCACGTCATTTACTTGCGGTGTATATTCCAGCAAATTTGGAAGTATAAGGAGCCTTTTGAACTTGGCAGTTTTGAAGTTATATATCATTATGAGAAACAGGTATTCAGAAGTGAAGACAATTCTGGTGCCCTGCTGACTTGGTGCCACACAGTATGGACAGACAGTCTTTGAAAGAACACAAGGGTCTCTGGGTGACAAAACAGATGTATATCCTCTCTCCCAGGCTAGCAATTAGGTTGGACGCTGCCATTGTGGACTTAACATGGCTACTGGTAAAGGACCAATGGTTTTGGCCTGTCCTTTACAGGAATAAAATGTTTCTCTAAACCTTCTGAGTCAAAAATTTTAAAATTTAAATTAAATAGTGTTTTAGATACTAGTTCTTGTGGAGGCAGCTTCTTCATATTGTCCTTTTTTATTTTAATAATTAGGTCTTAAGGAGCTCATTAGCTCATATTATTATTGCTTGATCTGTAGGGTTGCAAGATATACCTGTAATATGTTTAACATGCCAGAATTGAAAGAAAGTCTAAAGACAATTGGGAATATTGCCAGGGCTGTTATCAGGCTTAATTACTGAAGGCAATCCCATTAGAGAAAAACATGAGATTAAATGATGTTTAATGTGTTTTATAGTTTTATCTGACTGTAAAGAGGCATATATATATATATATATATAGGCATATATATATGTATCTATACAAATATATTTAAGTTTAACAAAAGCGTTATGATGAAATGATGAATTAGCCTACTAGTAAAATTTCATCACCTTCTAAAACACAGGAAATAATATCTATACATGGAGCAAATTGTATCTGGTTTTGGCACTCATGGTGGCTGTTAATGATTTCTTGAACCTGTATATGTGTGAGATTAAAAGAATGAATGAGTGCTTAAGCACCTTGATGAAAAAATTGATGTTAAGCAAGAGCTTAACTGGAGTATATGTGTTGCCCTTTACTAGGAAGCCAGGGAGATAAGAGTAATATCAAAAGGTGCACTGTTGTTTCTAATCAATTTTTGCAGGTATCTAAATGTGTGGAAGATAATTTTAGCACTACCATTGTGTAAAACCTGTAGCGTTTTCACTACAAAATCTGAATCAGTGATACTATTGAGCGATTGTTTAGGGCCCTGCCATTTGTTATCAATCATGGCTGTCTTAGAAGTTGAATTCTTGCAGAATATTAACAGAATATAAGTATAAAGCTTTTTACATGAAATTTGAGATTAAGACAAAATAACATATTAGCATAATAATTGTGATTACATTATCATATTAAGCAACACATAGAAACTTTTATTCCAATTTGTAATTTTTAAATATAGTGTTATTTGAGAAGAATGTATCTGTATATAGATATATTTTATGTGTCCTTTTTATGCACGCAAGCGCACACACACACACACACACACACACACATATATATATATTTTGGCTGGCTATATTGGATTGGAATATATACTTTATCATAAATAGAAAACAAAGCAAAAGCAAGATACTTGAGTTTAAAAGTTTACCATCATAGATAATTTAGTCTTGAAGTCAGTAATGTGATGAGATTTTATTTTAAATTTTGTATTTTCAAAGAACTATACACTTGGGAGATATAAATATATTTAATATACCATAAAACCAGCAATAATGGATGTTATAAAAAAAGTTGAAAATTCCAAAGGAGTCAGCTGTGTCTTATGTTTTGTTATTGAACAATATGTGTCTTTTTGGTCATGTAAATAAGTTCATGTTTAATATTAATCACAAAAATGAGAGTAATAACCTTTGTCTGAAAGCATCTGTTAAATTGGAGAGGAAAATTGAGACCCAGGAAGGAGTGATTAATGAATCAGGATCAGTACCTCCAATTTTCCTAGAGCAACAAAAAGCTTTTAGAAGGAACAGCCTAGGCTCAGCCAAACCAACAGGGAAGCATACATATTTCTTTCTATAAGCTGCATCCTTCACAACCTGTTTTTGACATACTTGGAACTTCAAATTTTATTATTTTTTTTCTTCATCATGCAAATTCCTCTTCCATCAAAAATATAACATTTTTTACTCTCTGCCCTACTTACTACACATTCATACTATAACAAACTTGTTTGTGGTAGTTTACCTTTCCTTTTTTTTTTTCCTGCCCTTTTCTCATGTAGGAAAGCTCAGGTTGTTACAATATAAATGTGACTAGTTGTCAACAAGCCATCATTCACTGCCAATAAATTAAGTGACCTTGTCCGTATTGAATCAGCAGAATAACAAGCTCTGTAACTTCTAAGAATTTATAAAGAATTAGAAATGTCTTAAACATATCATTTAAAGTGAAAGCCAAAGGTAAATACATGAAGCAGCTAAGCTTTGTATCAATGGGTTCTTGAAACCTAGGAAGTGTTATTTATGTCCAACAGACTGGCTGGGCAAAGTTCCAGGAAGAAGTTTTTGTCCCTACCTTTGTTTTCCCAGGATTAATGTTTTTTCATTATTTTTGGTTGATCCCTGTGATTGAGGTTTTTCTATAATCTCCTCTAGTGGAGTTATCTGTACTTTGAGGGCAGCTTTCTTTTACATTTAGCAGGCAGCATTTATAGAACAATTGTTTGTTTGGCTCATGCATGAGTTTTTTGGGTCATTCCAAATGTCTCTTTTATTTTTCCTGTGTCAGTATTTCTCACTTAAAGTAAGTCTCAGGTGTTCTGTATCTTCTGTGTGGGCAGAGTATGTAGATAAAGAAGGACAACCAAAGATGGAGTGATATGCATCTCACTCTTTCCAACCCATCACACACAAGCACAGAATCTCCTGGGTAATCTGATTATAAAAGAAATGAATTTACTTCTTTAGATCCAAATTGCACTCCAGATGCAGCTAAAGTAAGGCTATAATTTGATACTTTTGTAAAAGTGAATTGCTGAGCTCAAACTAAGCAGCTGCAGGTTTTGTGTTTAGCCCTGGAATTTTTGAATCTCTGTAAAAATACTGTTAATTGTTTTTAAGGGAGAACATGATATCTTACACCCGTTTTCTCAATTTTAATTTCTCCCATATAGTCTGAACCAATTTTGGGGCTATTGGTGGCAACTGTTTTTAATTTTGACAAGTATCTTGTCTATTATTTTTGTAAACTTTTTAAACATAACCCTCCTTCACACTTTTAACACTTCCAAGACTACAAGGCTTGAGCTTTATGAGATCCCATTCCTACATTTTGGCCAAGTCTTCATCTGTGTTTTTAAATGAGAACCAAGACTTGTCATGTAAAGGTACAAGATCCCAATGATGAATGTAACTGTACTGTATACCTACAATGAACCAATAAACTCAATGAAGAAAAAAAATATTATATTTATTTTTAAAGAATGGAGGTGTCTTTAAGTAAAGCAGTGGTCTTCATTTACATGACAAAATCTTTTATTATAGATATTGATTAAAGGATGTTGGGCACCTTGAGATTGAGATCAGTGTCCTCACCTTATATGGCAAATATAAAATAAGCCAGAAGAGAGAATAGATTGCCCAAGTTCACAGAACCAGTTAGTTACTAGAAGCCAGAATTCTTTGCTCCCTGTATAACATCATTTCTATTTCCATTTACAAGTGTATGTCATGTCGTAAGACTTGCCTTAGATACTTCTTAAAATATATACACCACTCCATCCTAGGCTCACTTGATCAGAATTTTCAAAGAAAGATCTAGGAATTTATATGCTATCCTTCAAATAATTCCTATTCTTAGTTAAATTTGAAAAAGACTTTGGAACATGTCATTGTGGTGAAACATTATAGTTGGCTCTTTCCCTTTGTAACTCTTGGTCATTATCTACTTGTTTACTATTTATACTGCTACAAGATGATCAGTTCGAGTTCCATCAGGGTAGACCATGCCTGTGATGGTTACCATTGTATCCCCAGCATCAAAGTGATTGGAATTCTTGATACATAGTAAATGTTTAGTGATATGCATGGAATGTATGCATATATGTCTATCAAAATGGTATACTTTGGATATATAATATACATAGTTTACAACATATGTAATAATATATTTAAATAAAAAATTACAGTTTTTTATTAGAAATGTACTTAATAGTCCATTATTATTCATGCTATTAATACATAAATGTTTTGCCTAAAAAGTTATAGTATTATTCTGTAGATTTATGACCACCATTGAGACAATTATTATCTAGGAAAATATAGTTCCCTAAATTTGTTTATAAGGAATCTAAAGACCAAAATGATAAAGTACTTGACCTTGAGGCGTAATAAATGGTTGGAAATAAGGTAGTTTGTGATTAGGGTGTCAGTTTGTAACAGAGAATAAGTTAACATATTTCAATGAGGAGGTTATATGCACGGAAAATAAGCATGTGGAAAGATGTTCAACATCACTAGCAATCAGGAAGATCAACTTAGTTATCTTGGTGCAACTCAGTGGTAAAGAACCCGCTGAGCATGCATGAGGTCCTATCTATAGCAAAAGCAGAATTCAGCAAAAGCAGAATTGTTTTTAAAAAAGAATTTGATAAGTCATCATTCTGCAAACCTATGAAAATAGCTAAATTCGACAAATTAGATAGACAGATACATACATACATATACACTTACATACTAAACATTGACAAGAATTCTGAGAAGCATCATAGAGAATGGCTCATAAAACTATAATGGCATGGTTCCTCTGGAAAATAACTTGGAATTTTCTTATAAAATTTAACATGTAATTATATTGCATTGTTTTGCATTTATCCTCCAAAAATGCAAACTTACTTCTGCACAAAAATCTTTACATGACTGTTCATAGTAACTTTTATGTAATAACCAAAAATGAAAACAATATATACATATCACAAAATACTACTTGGCAATAAATAGAAATGCATTATTGACAAACACATCTTGAATCTTCAGAGTAAGTAAAAAAAAAGCTAATTTCTAAAAGTCTCATACTGCATGATATTATCTACACATATTCTTGAAACAAGAGCTATAGAAATGGAAAAGATTAGTGATTTCCAGGAATTAGGGATAGAGGAAAGAAGGGGAAAAGTTATTGTGTAAAATAGAGATACAGAACTGTACACACACATATTGGGCAATATCAATTTCTTGCTCTTGGTGTTAAAATTAATAAGATGATATTTGCAGGAAATAAAATGAACCATGCACAACACCTAAATTTGAAATTTTCTGACTCTAAAATTATTTAAATAAAATGTTTTAAAAATGATCTTAAATACAACAGAATAAAATATTAAAGTATTTGAATAAACAAGGTAACAATTACTGAGCCAAAAATAATTAAGAGAGAGCATAACATTCAGGAAGAACAAGATTGGAAATGGGACATGAACTGTAGTTAGTCTGCAAGAAAAACTAATTCATTTTTCTCCTGAAAGATTTGATAAATTATTTTCCACAGAAACAACAAAAAATAAACAAAAGCTATCTGTAATAGTATGCATGCTTTTCAAAGTCTGAATATTTAGATAATATTATCCTGCTAATAAACTATTTTACAATAAAATGTTTTTAAGAATTAAAACAATCAAACCACAGTGATATATGCGCATTGATGTTTATAGAGGCACAGTTTGCAATAGCTAAAACTTGGAAACAGCCCAATTGCCCATCAGATGGAAACTGGATAAAGAAGTGGTTTTTCTATAAAATGGAGTACTACTCAGCCATAAAGGATGATCAATAGTAAATGTTGGCGGGGTTGTGGGGAGAAAGGAACCCTTCTCCATTGTTGGTGGGAGTGCAGACTGGTGAAACCACTATTGAAATCACTATGGAGATACCTCAAAGAGCTGGGACTAGAGGTTCCATTTGACCCAGCCATCCCTCTACTGGGTATCTTTCCAAAAGAATTAAAGGAATCATACACAGTGATATATGTGCACCTATGTTTATAGTGGCACAGTTTGTAATAGCTAAAACTTGGAAACAGCCCAATTTCCCATCAGTTGGAAACTGGATAAAGAAGATGTGGTTTTTCTATAAAATGGAATACTACTCGGCCATAAAGAATGAGAAATTAGAGTCATTCATTAGAAAATGGATACATATTGAGGATATATTCCTAAGTGAAATAAATAAGTCACACATGTTTAAATACCGAATAGTTTCTCTGGTGTGAAAAGCTATAATAGGACATAAGTTCCTAATGAGATATTGACCATGTGAAATAGGAAGAAAAGGGCTAAAGGTGTAGGGAAAATGGGAAGGGTAGGGGAAATGTAATAAAGGAAAAGAAAAAAATATGAGAAAATGAAATAAAGGAAATAAAGTGTTTGTAAATAGGGAAGAGAGGAGGGGGTGAAGGGAGGGCATGGACAAGGGGAAGAAAATGAGAACCAAGACCTGTCATGTAAAGGTACAAGATCCCAATAATGAATGTAATTGTCCTGTATACCTAAAATGTACCAATAAACTCAATAAAAGAAAACACATGTATAGATACTAAATAGTTTCTTTGGTATGAAAACTAAAAGTGTAAATAAGGTTCAAGTTGTATCATTGATTATGTGAAATAGGAAGAAAAGGGCTAAAGGAGTACGGGAAATGGGAAACGTAGGGGAGAGGAAATAAGGAAAAAGAAAAAAATATGAGAAATGGAAACAAAGTCTTTGTAAATACGAAGGTTGGAGGGGGTGAAGGGAAGGGATGGGAGAAAATGAGAAACAAGATACATCATATAAAGGTACAAGATCCCTATGATGAATGGAACTGTACTGTATACTTAAAACATACCAATGAACTTAATGGAAAAAAAGTTTTTGTTTTAGCTTACTGAGAGAAAAATTGCATTATTCTATGTGCCTTTTTGTTCTTTTGAAGCGTAATATATGTAACACACATTTATTATTATAATGACCACAGATACTGCTTTCTAAATTCTAAAATTTCCTCTTTTATTTCTTTTATAAAGACATGGATTGGCAATAGAAGAAGGAAATATCGTTTAATGGGCATTGAAGTTCCACCTCCAAGAGGAGGCCCTGCGGATTTCTCTGAGCAGCCCGAGTCTGGTTCTTTCTCTGCATTCACACCAGGAGAGGAAACAGGGCCTGAAGTAGGAGAGGATAATGACAGAAATGATGAAGTATCCATCTGTTTGTCTGATGGAAGCTCTCAAGGTACTTTATGTGCTGCACTTCCTAACAATTGCCTCTGCATATGTAATGCATTCTTATCGGGTTTTCATCTCACTACCCTTTAAATCTAGCATTTTCAAAACACTTCACTGAGCATCTAAGAAGAAGCAAATTTATTTGTAATGCTTCCTCCTAAACAGTTTCCCACATCATTACAAGGAATATTTACCTATAATAATCTCCCGGACTTAAAATTGTTGGTTATCATAGCAATCTATACATTATAGTTAAGCAAATGATTCTTTATTATATTGGAATTCTAGTCCAGTTAGATTGGAACATTAGAACTGCAGTGGAAGAGAGTATGACATAATGTGATCAACAATACGGTTGTAGTCTGTCAACTGGTTAAAAGTCTCAGCTCTTTTACTAGCTGATTATGTGACTTTGGGCAAAGCATTTAATTCATTGTTTTTAAATTTTCCTGATTTACAAAAGGAAATTAGACTGAATCATCACCTTTTGATGTTCCCCTAAAGGAATGGCAAATAACAGTGGGAAGCTATGCCATCCATCCATGACAAATATGCTTTGACTTCAAAAAGTTTTGATGCCATTTTATTAACATTTTTATTAATTTTTAATTTTCATATAATAAAATTCATTCATTGTAAATGTAGAATTTGGTTATTTTTAGTAAGGTTTAGAGCTTTTCAACCATTACTGTCACCAAAATCTAATTTTGAATTATTGTCATAGCTACAAAATTCTCCTTGAGCTCATTTGTAATCAGTGCCAACTCTAGACAGCTACTCTGCTTTCTTACTTAATAAATGAAACCATGCAATGTATAGTCATTTGTATTTGTGATTGAGAAACAGAAAGAAAATCATGAACTTGCTTTTTTCCTTTCTTTCTTTCATTAGGACCTGTTCAGGATTTCATATTTCCATTTTTCATTTTCTCAGATTTTTCCCCTTATTAGCTTTCCCCTACCCTTCCCACTTTCCCTACACCTTTAGCCCCTTTCTTGCTATTTCACATTGTCCATTATATATCATTAGGATCTTATGTACTATTATAGTTTATTCACACCAGAGAAGCTATTCGGTATCATGGTGCTTTTTGATTTCAGAATTTTTGTTCATAATTTTTTGATGTTATCATGTTTACCAGTACTTTTGTTTGTGGTTTCTGATGTTGTTGCCATGATTAGTCTTTCTTGTACTACAGTTATGTAAATATACCACTGTACTTGCCTTTGGTGTCCTTATGGCTTTAATTTTGCAAATTTGATACTTCCCTTAAAGTATCTTAGGAAAATATGTGATTTTAGTTTTCCAAATAGTTAACTAGTTGTCTATATGTGATTTAAAAAAATATAATCCACCCTTTTTCTAGAGATCTTAAATATACCTTTCAATCCCATATAGAAGCATATATAGAATAAATGTGCTTGCACACGCGCGTGTGTGTATGTGTGTGTGTGTGTGTGTGTACATGTCTGCACAGGCATACACACATGGGTAAAATTCTGCATTCATTAGTACATGGATTTCATTGTGTACAACTATGGCTTTATAAAATGTCCTACTATCTGGCAGGAGTCTTTTCATTCTTAGTTCTTGTACTATATTGATTCATCTAGATATCTGGACATGAGCAAAATGCAAATAAATTTTTTTCCAAAGCATAACTCAACCAACACCCATGGTCTGGAGTCCAACTGCCAATGCAGCCACTTTTCCCACATGAAACTTCTTGAGCCTGGTCTATATAGGCTGCATTTCTATCATCATTCTGGTTTTCTGAGCTGTGATCAGAATTTTCTATCAAGCTCAGCTTACAGCATTCTAGGGCTTCTTCTACAGTTGGTACCTCCAAACCTTGCTGACCTCATCTTATAGGACAGTTCCAGAAGCTTATTAATGGCATAATCAGGTAGCACCCCAGCAATGACCCCACTTCTTTGATACTAAAATCTGTCTTAGTCACTTTCTTGTCACTGAGACACACTATGCAACACCCACTAGAGGAGAGGTTTATATTGACTCAGTTTGTAGAGCTTTCAGTCCATACTCAGCTTGCTCCCAGACAGGTGGCACTGCAGAAGAAGCTTGCTTATAGCGTTGCAGGCAGGAAGCACAGATCAATCAGAAGATGAGGGAGAGAGATACATCCCACCCGGCCATGACACCAGTGACCCACCTCTTCCAACCAGGCTTTGCCTCCCAAGATCACATTTGCTATAAACTCATCAGAGGACTAATTCAATGATGAGTACCATGCCCACATAATCCAATCACCAAAAAAAAAAAAACTATGATAACACAAGGCTTTGAATGAGCATCTAGATATAAATTGTAACATCAGTGAAAGGCTACAAAGTTGAAAATACGTAAGATGAATAAGCGTAAAGCTCTAGTGTAGAACAAAAGGTGTATAATTAATGACAATATACTACATTCAGAATTTTTACTAAATAACTATAGCTAGTGTTGCCTGTAATGGGTGGTAACTATGTGAGATGGGGGCATGATTATTTTTTCAATATAGTAAACATTTTACCATATAT
>NW_022900951.1:65769732-65820786 GCF_012274545.1 Fukomys damarensis | reverse complement strand
TATATACACACACACACACAAATATGTGTGTGTGTGTGTGTGTGTGTGTGTGTGTACTATAGCACCATAACATCCTGTTTTATACTGTGTGAAGGAGGAAAAGGAGACATATTCCTATATTGTAATTCTAAAGGGTAGGAGTGAGAGTAATTAAAACAAGGAGATAAATAGGTGCAGAAGCCCAATCCTTTGAACTAGCCACAATCTCATAGCTTAGCATGGAAAGTGTTTTAGTTTACTCATTTCTCTGAATTAATTTCTTCTCTCATTTTTCCCTTGCTCTATTTTAAAATATTGAATTTGATCCGAAAAAAAGTGTTTCTTTCAGAAAATATTGAGAAACGATAAAAATAATAATAAGCTTTTCCTCCTGAAAATAGAGGTGAGGAGATATTTTTGTGTTTTTTTCTCTTTGTATATATGAGATAGAGAAAGTATACAGAGAGTATACTTGTAGTCACATATTTCCATGTTTTCACAAAATTAGAAATGTGTCACATTTATTTTTTTATCAAGCATTAGAATATTATATCAGTTTTCTTATGATGAATAATGTGTATTCATTGTAGAAAACTATTTAAATACACACAAAGTGAAGAAAAAAATTAAAACACATGTAAGTCTATCTAGAGATAATAACAGCAATGTCTTGGTACAAATAGAGCCATTGTATTTTTCTCCATGTGAATATGTTTTTTTTTTAATTTACAAAATTAGGTATGACTACCTAAGAAGTAGGTTTTGTCAGTATCACTTATTTTTCAGCTTTAATTGAGTTTATTGGTACATTTTAGGTATACAGTACAGTTACATTCATTGTTGGGATCTTGTACCTCTACATGACAAGTCTTGGTTCTCATTTTTTCCCCTTGTCCCTGCCCTCCCTTCACCCCCTCCTCGCCTCCCCATCTACAAACACTTTATTTCCACCTTTTCATTATCTCGCATTTTTTTCTTTTCCCTTATTACCCTTCCCCTACCCATCCCACCTTCCCTACACCTTTAGCTCCTTTCTTCCCATTTCTAAATGTCAGTAATCTTATTAGGATCTTCTGTATTATTGCAGATTATTAGTATCACTTTTTTACATTCCAATTCATAATGAGTATTTGCCTTTTTATTAACTATTCTATTTCATTTTTAGGGGCTGCACAGTATTTATAATAGGGATAAGTTTTGGTGATTTTTCCCCTCCTCCATTGTTTAAGCTATCAGTTTCTTTTTTTTTCTGTTTTATATAGTACACTTATGACTGTCCTTGTACTTGTATCAACTCACACTTATTTGCTTAGGATACATTCTTAGAAATGTAAATGTTTTCAAAGCATGAGTGAATAGAATTTGCAACATATCTGTGCAATAAAGAAATTATTTGTGATCTTGCAAAAGGCATTCACAATAAAGTTTGAGTTTGAAAAATGAAATCACATTTTCTTTTTCCTATAGAAGAGCCCAATGAAGTTGTTCCTAATGAGACTAGGGTTCATAAGAAGGAAGAGCAACATACAGTATGCACAGATAATGTGGTATGTACGGTTTAAAATTCCTTCCTTATATATGATTATGTCATGTATATATTGTCAGTTGGTAACTATCTAGGCATTATGAGAATAAAATTCTTGCTCTACTTCACAAACCAAAATAGAACTTTTGCCAGTGATGTTATTTCTTTGGTTGCTTAATCAATAAATTTTTTGATACTCAAATTATTTGACTTAGGAAGTTTGCAAATATATGAACCTAATAGTCTAAATAGGGCATTTTATAACTATGTTATTTTTTTCAACACTCTTGGCAAAGGACAGGTTTGTTCTCATTTGACAGAGAGCAGAATTTAAATGGAGTTTAGCTTGAGATGATGAAAGAAGTCTTTCTTTGTTAGCTCTGGCATTTGTGTCCAAGGATTTATGACTCTGGGTTTTCTGAGACCATACCTATTTCTATTGAGTTTGGAAACTTTCCTTTTTTCTGGTCAAACTGGATTCTGTTAGTCACAATAAAAATCACATAAAGGAAAAGAGACATTAGGTATTTGAATAGTAAGCAGAGGTGGGCTGTTAGTTAATTAGAATGGTATATGTGAAAAATGTAATCATATAATATTGTTCCCTCAGCAGCTGTTTTAAAAATATCTGTTTACTTTTGACCCCATCAAGTAAAGTGGAAAATACTGTTGCAGAAATGTCAGAAATAATGAGGAATATGGTTGTGCTTTATTTTTCTTTTGAATTAGTATTCTGTTCTTGTTTGCAACTGTTAAAAGATGGCCGCTATGATGGATTTTTCTGTTCCAAAACACAATGATATCAAAATTTACCCCAGGTTCCTTTACATACATTATTTATTTGACACTATATTCCCTTCACATCTCTGATAAGAAAAATTGAGTTAATAAAATATAGTGTTTTATTTATTAAGTATCAACAATATATAACATTGTTTTTCACATGCAGAATGTAATTTAAAATTGCCCTTTATTCATTTCAGTCCTGGAAGTCATTTCTGGGCCTTCTAATTCTAAATTAATCAAGCATATAGTAAAGCAAGCTTTAATTTTGAGACAAAGTTGTGTTTTCAGGAGATAGCTTGTAATAATTGTTTTTTTTATAGTCATGAATTGTGCTAATATACCTAAATAGTAACAACAATTTTCTACTGTAGTCTTGAACTATAGTGTACAAGTTATATACAATTATTTACCAGTTGAAACCACTTTTCCTCTGAAGACATGCTCATTTGTAGCCTGAATTTCTCTGCACTGAATCTCCCCTGAAGCAGACATTTCAAAATAATAAATGAAGTCATGAAATGGGTTGATTCACAGTCACTTAGGCACTTAATTTTTCAAGAATGATTCATTTACAGTGAAAAATCTCCAAAATTTCACCTCCTCTGCCTACAACTTATGCATAGTGTACGGCCAATTATTCATGAGTAACAAATCAAGTATACATAAAAAAACTACTTATATTCACAGATCTATACATTGTCCTTTGATGTCTTCCTTCCTGAATTGCCTTACTCCATTTCTAGAAAGAACCCAAATAGGTAAAGAATCTAAAAATCAAAGAAGCATCAAATCTGAAATTTAGAAAGAATAAATAGGATTACATCCAAACTTTATAGTTATTTTAATAGAAAAGAAAACATTTCATTCCTCTCCAGGCAGTGATAGAAAGCAATTTCATAGCAGCTGGCCTTGTGAGTCAGAAGCCTGCAGGTCAGAAACCCTGTAATGGCATTGTATCTCCATAAGAAATATATCAAATATGATCATTCAAAGTTTCTTGTGATTTTTAATTACCATATTTATTGATGGATATGAAGCCTAATTTTAGATTCTGCTTATGACAGGCTTCTAGTTAATATAGTTGTTCCTAAAAGACTGTCTTTTAGACACTAAATCTAGCTCAGCTTTCCCCCTTTGAAATTTTCTTCTGGGTTTGCAGCATTTGAAAATTTAAAGGTATTTTTCCCCATGATTTTATACGCAAAAGATATATTAAGATCTGCTTTTGTCTTTTGCTTTTTCAAAAGGTTATGTGAGTTTTTTTTAAATAGACAACTTGTCTTACCTTCATGGTTGGATCATGTTGATTATTCTTTTTATGATCACTGAGCTGTTTTGCTCATTCTTCTGACAAATTTTTAATTAATACCCACTGTATGCAAAATAATGCACAAGGTATACTGACCTTTATAAAGCCAAGAATGGCAGCATCTCTCCCTTTTTCTTTTACTCCACTCTCCCTTTGTCACTGTCCAGTGAAGAAAACAAATCACCATGTAATTTTTTCATCATTACACCATAAGTGTTGCATTTTTATCCTGTTGCTAAAGGAGAGCAGTAAATATGTGAAAGTTTAGAAATTGTATTTGCCTTTTGAATTCATGACCATATTTTGATGTATTACATCAGAAGCAAGGAACAGGCATGTGATGACAGAAAATAAAACCCTTCTTATCATACATTTACTTTTAAAATAGACTACCCTTACAGAAAGCAAATTGCCTAACACTGAATGGTGCCACTTAAGCAGAATTTGAATATCTATTTTTTCAAGGATATTGTGAAAACAATTTCTATTTAAGATATTATAAAGTCAATTTTCTATTTTCTAATCAATCATCAGTTAAAAAAAGGAGAGAGCTGAGAGACACACTATGTGTAGCACTGCGGAGCCAGTGAATTTTTAGAGTTTATTGCAGAAAATCTAAGCTAGTTAATTCAATCACTAATGTGAAACATTGCATATGAAAGTTTTGTATGTTGTTGAATATAGTTATAATGATTTAATATATACTTATAAAAATTTCACTTGTGTTGCAGAAAATAGAAATTATTGATGATGAAGAAAATGACATGATAAGTAATTCTGAAGTAGAACGAGTAAATTCTCTTTTGGATTTTAAGGTAAAAGCAATTTCCAGTTATGAGTACATTAAGTAAAAGTACTAAATGAAAGAGTCTTTTACAGTGATAGTCTTTATCATATTTTATTAGTGCATGTTAATATTGCATAATAGTGAGGTTATTTTGGGAACTTGACATTGAATTTAATACATCTTAATCAACTTGAATTCCATCACCCACTACTCTTTCATATCCAATCTCATTGATCTATTTCCCTGCCTCCAAAAGTCTACTTGCTGGTTTCCTGTAATCTCTCCTTTTATTTTTTATTTAATGGCATAGTTAGTGAGTTAGTTATTGAATTTCTCCTATAAGAGAAATCATGTGATATTTGACTTTTACTTCACACGAGGGTTTCCAGTTTCATCTATTTTATTACAAATCATATGATTTATTTCTTGTTTATGGCTGAGTAGTATTCTATTGTGTACATATATCACATTTTCTTTATCCATTTATCTATTGATAGGCGCCAAAGTAGTTTTCACATTTAACTGTTGTGAATTGTATTGTATAACACAAGCATTCATATGTCCCTATAGTATGCAGTCCTTAATTCTTTCAGGAATATTTCCAGGATTGGGTTAAGTCTTTTGAGGAATTTCTATACTAAATTCCATAATGGTTGTACTAGTTTACATTCCATCACAAATGTTAGAGTATTCCTTTTTCTTCAAATTCTCTCCAACTTTCATTGTTTTTTGTTTGACTGGAATGAAAAGGAATTTTGATAAATTTTTAATTTTTATTTCTCTGATGTTAGAGATTTTGAACATTTTAAAATGCACATTTTGGCCATTTGATTTCTTTGGGAAGTATCTTTTTAGTCCATTTGTCAACTTTTACTGAGATAATTGTTGTATGGTGTTAATTTTCAATTAATTTAGGTGTTTTAGTATTTATCCACTATCAGAACAAGTAGCTATTGTAAATTTTCCCCAATGATGTAGGTTTTCTCTTTGTTAATTGTTTCCTTTGCAGTGCAGAAACTTAAATTTGATGTGGTCCAATTATTTGATTATTAATATTATTTTCTGTATTTTTAGAATCCTGTTCAGTAAATCTTTCCCTGTGTATATGGCTTCAAATGTTTCCTATATGGTGTTTTTCAAAAATTTCAGTGTTTCTGGTTTATATTTCAGTTTTTGATCCACTTTGATTTGATTTTAGTACAAGGTAAAATACAAAGATGTAGTTTCAATTTTCTGTATTTTCCAGCACAATTTGTTAGAGACTTTCTTTTCTCCAGTATGTTTTGGCACCTTGGAAAAAATCAGATGCCTGTAGATGCTCATATTTGATGCTGTGCTTTCTATCCTATTTCATTTATCAACATTTCTGCTTTTGTGTCATTATTATGATGTTTTTGTTACTATTGCTTAATAGAGCTTAAAGTCCAATATAGTGATACCTCTAAAATCAGTCTTTTTGCTCAAAATTGCTTTAGCTATTCTGAGTCTTTTCTGATTCTAATGAAATTCAGGATTGTTTTTTCCAGTTCTGTAAAGAATGTTTTCGGTATTACAGCAGGCATTGCATTGACTCTTTAGATAGCTCTAGACAACATGATCTTTTTTAGAATATTTTTCTGGTTGAAACATTTTTTTTCTTTTTTGAAAATCAATTTTCTTGGTACATTTGAGGTATAGAGTATAATGACTTTCACTATTGTCAATTTTCACCTTCATATAATCCATCTTGGTTCTTATTTTTTCTGCATTCCCCTGCCCTCTCTTAAACCTCTCCATCTGTCTCTATTTACAAAGACTTGGTTTCCATTTTTTAATTTTCCCATATTAATTCCATTCCCTTCTTTCCTTTCCCCACCCCTCCCATTTCCCCTTTCCTGTGCCCCTTTTCTTCCTATTTCACTTTATTTATTACATCTTTTAGACCTTATTTACACTAGTATTAGTTCTTCCAACCCTTGAACAATCAGTCTCTCAATTTTCTATTGTTTTACATAATTTCTTTCTTCTCTCCACTGTAATTCTCATTGTATGCGTCTTTCACTCCTTAGGATAATTCCTTAGTATATAAATTTTGGGAAGCCGTTTATGGATGAAATAAATTTTCTAATTTTATTCTCAATAGATTTATTATTCGTGCATGTGAGAAAACATGTGTGCCCAGGAAATGATACCATTAATTTGACTCATTCTGGTTGGAACAACAGGGCACAAAGAGAGGGAGGTCTCACTTTCAGGGAGGACGCAGGCCACATGTTAATCCTGCCATAGGATTGTGGCCAGGATCATTTTATCTTCTGGTTTAGAATACCAGACCAGACCTGTGTCCCTGTTGCCACTGTGGTCGAAGGGGTTGGAGCTAGGTCTATCATCCCTAGTGGAATAGCCAAGCAGCCACAATGTCAATTCCCTTTAGATTGGTGGCCTTAGCATTGGGCAGGGAGCACACAGAGGCCTTCAGGGGCTGTACTGAAATACAGGGCTGTACCTCTATGACATAGCATAGCCCCTGCTCCCAGGGCTCCAAGAGGAACACCTAATTCCTCAGCTAGGGTTCTGTGGGCCACTCGAAGGCATGAAAATGCCAGGAATTGTCATTGTCTCTGGCTCACTGTTGTTCCTGAGCCCCTGTAAAATGGTTTCCCCAATCAGACACTTCCTTTCCTAGCGGCATCCCATATGCTGCAGTAAACCATTGTAATGCCTTAATGGTATGCGCCTGGTCAGCAAAGGGCATGGGGTAAGCAAAGCCTATACCTGTGGCAGTATCCACAGTGTTTAGAACATATTTATGTCCTTAAGAGAGAGGCAGGGGCCCATTGTAGTCTACCTGCCATTGCTGCAGGAGTAGGGATGCCTGAGGTATTGCACCCAATTGTGTTTGCACGTTCCTCCTCCAAGGAGCCAGCTGAGCCCACTGAGGGAGCTCTTTCTCTGCCGCTCTTACCTCTGTAGGAGTCATATCCAAATGCCATCACTGTCCTACAACTTGCATGGTGCAGCACTCTACAAGCCCCAAATTTCTTATGATGCCAAAGTGCCACCACTAAGGGTGGCCCTCAAGGGGCTGTTACCCTTGTCAAAGAGTCTGCTAATCATTCCCTGGTGAGAGGAGAGGCCTATGTCCTGACACATGATACACCACATGTGTCATAGTCTGACCATGCTCCCAGAAGTCTTCCCATAACTGAGCACTTCACAGGGGTCAATGTCTTATCTACCAGTCTTGGGCTGCTTAGGTTCATACCCAGATAATCGGTCCTCAGAATATAGCCCAACTATCTGTACAAACTTGCAGAGGTTCATCCTCATACATGACAAGTAACCACACCACCCACAACTCTGCCCATTGTCTTGACTTGCCTGTCCCAACCTCCAACAAGAATGTCTCTATACTGGGCTGGACCATGACCACAATTCATTGTGAAGTTGTGTCATGAGTAGAGCCATCCTTATACCAGGCCTCAGCCAAGGCTTTCTCCTTCCCTTCCACATAGGGACTAGGGGTCATGACTTAGTCCCTATCATCCTGTAGGATTTCGTAGATCCACTATATCATGGGTCCCAGCACTGCTGCCAGTTTGGCCACTAGAGAGCTGGCTGAAAAAGTGGGTCTCTGCTGTACACATGTTCCCCATCATGCCACAGTGGGGGACTGGGCCACTCTACTCCTGGGAGGAGATATCTATGGGCATACCCATCACTCTATTGGGTATTTAGTTTGTACTTCCACAGTCTGCTGCCCCATGATTCCTTCACTAGTGTGCAGAGCAGCATATACTCCTGCAAATGCTTCTCAATCAGAGAACACTTGCTTTTAGCGCCTTTCCACAACCGTGACCAAAAGACAATAGAGTCCTTCTACTTCCCCTGCTTTTGCCACAAACTCCAGTCAAACCCACTATCATCCAAGTTTACCATTACCATGAAAGGCAGGGTAGGTCAACAACTCAAAGGGCCTGTACTTGAGCAACTGCCCATTTCAAGTCCTGGAATACAGACAGCTTCCACTGGGCCAGTCCAGTCCAATGTTGCACCCTTTTGAGTCATCAGTTACAGAGGGCACAGCAAGGTGGCTAGGTGCGGAATGAACATCTGCTAGAAACCTAGCAAGACCAATCAGAAGCTAACATTACAGCATCAATATAATGGAAGAAAGACACAGAGTGTGGCTTGGACCATGTGGCCAGATCTTGGGCCAACAGGCCATGGCACAAAGTTCAGCTATTCAAATACTCTTGTGACAACACTTGAAAAGTCCATTGTCTGCCCTTCTGGATGAAGGTAACCTGGTCCTGACTCTCAGGCATGATAGCGATGGAAAAGAACATTTTGGCCAGGCCCACTATGTACTGATATCGACCCAACATCAGGGTGAGCAGGTCCATCAAGTCAGCAATATTGGGTGCTGTTATGTGCAATGGAGAACACACTTTGTTCAGTACCTGGCAGTCCACAGTTATTCTCCAAGTCCTACAAGGCTTCCACACAGGTCAAACAGGATAATTGAAAGGACTTTGTGCAGGGTGTATCACCTCCGCTTTTTCCAACCTCGAAATAGTCTGTCCTATTTCCTCATGACCCCCAGGCAGCCAGTACTGCTTCACACACACAACCTGTGTTTCCTGTGGGAAAAACAACAGTGCATGATGGGGATGGCCTCAGACATTAGTTTTTATCATGCAAAGTGGAATTCTCACTGTATAATGTCTATCCTGGCATCAGTCAGTATGTTCACCCCCAGGATGGATGCAGCAACCAGGGGAACATAAACATCATAGGGATGCAGGGCCAAATGCTGGATGCCCAAAGTCACCTTGGCCTTCCAGACTGTAGCATAGTGACCTCCATACCCTTGTGTGCATGCAGTGGGTCCTGTAAAATCATCTGTGAGGCCATGGATTAGTGTTGACTCTGCTCATGTATCCAACAATGCCAGTGTATAATGCACATTTTTCAGGGACCAATAAATAGTTAATTCAACACATGACCTCCTTTTTCCTAGGGTCCCTAGCAACGAGGTACCTCAGCCTGTATCCTAGTTTGGGTAAAAGGCTGCTAATATCAGCTCATCCTGTTTCACAGGGGCTGTCTTTACCTTTGGGCCCATTAACCAGTATTGCTGGTCAAGGTGCAACTGATTCCACAAAGACAGCAACACATCTAAGAGCTTCTGGTCCAACTTCTCTGTGTGTAAGCCAGCTGCTATCAGATCTGCTCAGATTTGGCATTGTCTTACCTTCAAGGTACCAAGCATTTGCCCCTGCAGGCTTGGTATTGCTCATCCCAGAGAAAACAGTCATACATGCACTGTCCCACCCACCCTTTCCTGGACAGCGGGCCATGCCTGGCAAACCAGGCTCCTCTCCTCGTGCTTGGGATGTACACTCCTAGAGGAAGTAGTACTTCCCACTTCCTTCAGTGTGGCTTATGCAGTTGTCATGTGTTGTTCCAAGCTTGCTTTAGTTCACTGCAATTGGTTCACTCACTGGACAAGGTTTTCTTTCTCCTGTCTCACATGGAGGAGGAGGAGACTAAAAACAACCAAGCCATCCTCCCCACTGATTCATGGTGTTGGAGAGGAATTTGTGTCTCCAGCATTTCCAAGACCCATAAAACAGCTCCAGGTGTCAGGCGGACCCACTCCTGGGGATATTTCCAAGCTGCCAAGAAAGTTGCTATTGTCAGCCAGATTGAGGCCAGGGGATGCATTGCAGTAACCACCCACGGTTCTTTCCCCAATCTGGTGCTGCTTCAGCAGACACCGTGGTGGGGACACTCATCTGGCCATCCTGCTAGACTATGCCAAACATTGAAGCTGGTGGCCTGAAGCAAGCCCTGCTTAAGTGCGGTTCCCAAAGAAAAGAACGTGTGTGGAGCAGACATCACAAGAAGGAGGAAACAAACTTTAATTTCCATCACAGAACTTACAGTAGCTCTTTCTCACCTTAGCTAAGACACAGTAAGACAAAACATTGTGGGTGACCTTGCATAGTTGTGTCGTATGTGCATGGTCGTCCATGCTGATTCATTATTATTGTAACAAACTCTGCTGTGTGACTCTGCTAAACGACTGAGTTGTGTCCTCATGTGCCTCAAGTGCCCTTGAGTGTCTGGGCTTTTGCACATCTGACAGTAATATACAAGGTTAGAAAGAATTAAGCTTATTAGTATTCAGAGAATTTTAAGTGATATATAGATTAAAGTAAGGAAAAGATAGAAAAATAATAGGAAGAAAAATAAAGAATAGTAAAAACATATCCCAAAAGAAAGAAGAGTATGGATACAGAAAGTTACATGGAGGGACAAAGAGAGTAGAAAAATGAATCAAATATGAGTTGGAGTTGAGAGAGGGGAAAATAGTTTATATTTCATTATTGATTAAACAAAGTTATGAAGAGAATTTCCACTGCTCCTTAAGAGCAAGTGTCAGTATGGGAGCATCTCACCAAACAAGGTACAGTGTTATGGGGAAAGTAGGCAGCTAATATATGCAGCCATACTCAGATATTCATATATAAACAGACTGAATCTTCTCATAAAAAACAAATTACCAACAAAATGGCAAAAATTCAAAACATACAAGGAATAACTGCAATATACAATGAAAATTTATATAATAAAAGGATTATGGTGAGACACATTGCCATCAGCCTCCCTAAAAATGCTTCCCTTCCCTTTGAGCACAATTATGACATTATTTTGCAACTTACTGAAGTAGCTTTGTAATTCTTTTTTCATGAGTGTCTTTTTGAGCTATAATAAAAAATGCAGTGAATGCTGCTACCAAGTACTATCCAACAGAAAGACAGCTTATAAGGCCCTAACCTCAACCTTTTCACCTACTGGATCTGGCACTGTGCAACTTCTGACTTCCTGAGTCAGTAAGTCCATGAGGCAATGATGGTCTTGTCAGGAAAGAAGACTTGCAGAAATATTTCAAAAAGTGTCAAGAATGATGGTATAATTGTGTTTGAAGTAAAGGGAAATAGATTTTAAAAAATTAACAGCAATGTGTTTTATTGTAATAATTATAATTTAAGCATTCACTGTATTACCATATTTTAGGTGACAATTCATGAGAGAGAGAGAGAGACAGAGAGAGAGAGAGAGAGAGAGAGAGATTGCAGTGTTTTTTTTTTGTTGTTGTTAATTGGGTTGAATATCCCTGTGCAGTTTTTCACTGGTGCTGACTTTTTTATTTTATGAGTACATATTAGTAGTATGTAATGATCACATTCATTGTGAGGAGGTGGAAAATGTTCATAACACATCTTATTTTTTATGCCCTTCCTCAACCCACACATACCCTTTCCTCAATCTCTTTGTCCCCCTCCCTTTTGCAAAATATCTGTCTCTGTTTCCCATTATCTTTTATTATTTTCCATAATTTACTTGTATTTTGGGTATCTCATATAAGAAAAACCATGTACTGGGCCAGGGATTTAGCTCAGTAGTGCCTCTGCCTTCCTCACAAGAGCAAAGTCCTGAGTTTGATACCAAGTACCAGAAAGAAAGAAAGAAAGAAAGAAAGAAAGAAAGAAAGAAAGAAAGAAAGAAAGAAAGAAAGAAAGAAAGGAAGGAAGGAAGGAAGGAAGGAAGAAGGAAGGAAGGAAGGAAGGAAGGAAGGAAGGAAGAAAGGAAGGAAAAAAGGAAAACGCATGTACTGCTTTTTTTTGACCGGGGGTTGAATTCAGGACCTTGCACTTGTGAAGCAAGCAGTGCCAGTTAGCTAAATCCCTGGCAAAAGCATGTACTGTTTAAGCTTGTATCTCTATTTCCTTTAGCATGATTGCCTCAGTGTGCAGCCATTTTCCTCCTTATACTCAAGTTTACTATTCTTTATGGCAAAGTAGTAATCCACTGTGTAGAAATACCATAGTCCCTTCATCCATTGGCCTGTTGATTGACATATAGACCACTTCCAAGAATTAACTGTGCTGAGTTGTGACATTAGACCACAGTGTTCATGTGTTCTCAAGGTCAATGGCAGAGACTTTACCTTGTTCCCATCAATTCATCTATGTTTGGGCCTTCTAGCTACAAAATCATAATAGGCGCCACCCTGACTCTTTCTTATCTCTCCCCCTGCCTTCATCTCTTGGTCCCTTTTCCTATGGCAAAAGATCTATCTGCCTTTTTCTTATTATATTTTATTTTCCTTTATAATTTATTTATATTTGGGTTTTCTCATATAAGACAAATCAGGTGGTATTTCAGCTTGTGTGTGCGATATATTCACTTAACATTCTGGTCTCGAGGTGCATCTATCTTCCTATGCATGAGTTTATCCTTCTTTATAGCTGATTATTGCTTTCTTATGTGTATACTGAGTTTTATTAATCTGCTCAACTGATGAACATACAGGCCATTTCCAAGATTTAACTTTTATAAATTGTTACTATAAACATGGATATGCATGGATTACTTTAATGTGATGTATTTAACACTTTTGTGAAGATACCTAAGGACAAATAGATGGATTGTATGGAATTTATATTTTTAGTTTTTTTCAGAAATCTACATCATACTGATTTCCATAGTACTTGTTCTAGTTTACATTTCCAAAAACAATATGGAAGTATTCCCTTTTTCCCTACAGCCTCACCTTCATTTTTTTTTTACTATTTATTTATTTACTTTTTGGTGCAGGGTATTGAACTCAGACCCTTACACTTGCAAGGCAGGCGATGGAACCACTGAGCCAAATCCCTGACCCTACTATTTATTTATTTTATTTTTTATTTTTTTGGTACTGGGGATCTAACTCCGGTGCTTGCACTTGCAAGGCAGGCGCAGGCCACTGAGCTAAATCCTCAGCCTCCTACTATTTATTCTTAAGAACAGCCATTATTTCTGGAGCAAGATGGAATTTCAGTACAGTTTTAATTTGCCTTTCCCTCATGGCCACAGATGTTGAACGTGATTTTGAGCATTTATTTGCCATTTTGTAGCTCTTCTTCTGAAAAGTATTTATTTCAAGTGCCATCTTTTTATTAGGTCTTTTATTTTGAGCGGGTCTAACTTTGAGTTTACTATGTATTTTACCATATAACTCCTCAGTCTAAGGAGGAACTGGTGATTTTTTTGCTATTGTATAATTTGTGTCTTCACTTCATTATTGTTTCCTTTGCTGTGAAGAGGCATTTAAATTTGATATAACCCCATTTGTTGATTCTTGATGTTATTTTTTCAAAAAGTCCTTATCTTTGCCTATATCTTCAAGTTTTATTTATCTTCTAGCAGACTGTTTCTGATTTAATTAGGCCTTTGATCCATCATGACTATGTTTACTCCATGATGAGAGCTGTGGGTCTAGATTCCATTTTCTGCATGTGAATAACCAGTATTTCCAACACCATTTGTCCATGAAACTGTTTTCCTTGCCTTGTTTATGATTTGCCCTTGTTTCAAAGATCAGATCAGGAAAATTTATGTCCCAGAGTTTTGTTAAGCATATTGTCTTCTGATCCATTGACTTATGTGTCTGTTTTTGTACCATTGCTTTGCTTCTTTTGTCACTGAATCTTTGTAATACAGCTTGGAATCTGGACATTTAATATCTCCTGCTTTGTTCTTGTTCCTGAGGATTGCTTTTGCTATTTTGAATCTTTTCTTATTCTATATACATTTGCAGGTAGTTTTTTTCTAACTATGTGAAACGTGTTATTGGTATTCTGGGACTTCATTAAATCTGTATATCATTTTTGGTAGTATGGCCATTTTCAAACTACTGTTTCTGCCTCTCAAAAACTATAGATATCTTTACATCTTCTGATGTCCTCTTCAGTTTCATTTTTCCATAGCACTACAATCTCCATTACAGAAGTGTTCACTTCCTTTCTTAGGTTAATTCTTAAGTATTTAATTTTCTTTGAAGCTATTTTTTTTAGTTTACTTTATCACTGAGTTTATTATTACTTTCAATTTCATCCAAGAATCTGAAGTGAATTGCATTAGATCTTCCCTGAAGTTCTTATTGAATTCAATGTTGAATCTATTAGGTCTTGTACTTTTTAGTTAGTAAATTTTTTTATTATTGACATAATTTATTGCCTATTTTTGGACTGTTCAATTTTTTTGTCTTCTTGATTCAGTTTTGGTTATTCATATGTGTCTAAAAATCTATTCATTTATTCTGGATTCTTCAATTAAATGGATTACAGTTTTTTGATGTAGTTAAAAACTTTCTGGACTTTTTCAGTGTCTGTTATAATTTTGCATCTTTCACTTCCAAATACATTTATGGTCTTTTCCTTCTTTCTTTTGGCAAATTTTCCTGTTTGTTTTTGGCATCTTATCAATCAGTTCCTTTTTATTGTTCATTTGCTTTTTGTTTTGTCATATATATTTAAGACATTTTAGGTTTTTTTTTCTGCCTATCAATGCCCATTGGATCAGATCTGGAGGTTAGTAATTTTTGGAGTCCTTTTGGTGCCTTGCTTTTTCAAGCTTCTTTCTTTTGGTTCTTAGTGTTGAGAATCAATTCAAGTGGAAAGAGTTTGTTAGTGGTATGGAGATTCCTTTAGTTAGTGTCTGTTTTACAGTAACATGATCTTTGCTATATCTAAAATTTTGTGTTTATCTACCTGTTTAACCTATTCAATTTAATAGGATTGCATATTGTCTTTGGGTTGCCAGAAGAAAATTACTATGAGTTATATTAATGTCAACAGATCCAACCATACATCAGTCATGTACATTTAAAAATGTTTTAAATTTTTAAATTTTTTTTCAGTGTTCCATAAGACTGTAATATACTTTTGCTTACATAATTGTGGGATGTGCTGGGAGGGAGCAACAAAACCAAATAGAAAAAGGGGAAGATTGCATCACTAAGAAGAGAAGAGAAGGAAAATATCAATCTATGAATAATAGACTGGAGATTGAACTCTGAAATTGTTTTTGTAGCTGGAGAAAGGGGATAGTAAGTATAGGATGTGACAAGATTTATGGAAGTGGGAGAAGGGACAGAAAGGAAGGAAATTATATTTAGATATCGGAAGAAGCTGCGAGAATGTAAAAAACTGTTAATATTCTGATAGCTTATACTTGTATCCTTTATGCACAATATTGTTAAGGGTTACCCTGATTTGCCTGTGAACAGTACTATTTAAAGTAAAGCACTGGTTAACTCTTATTCTCATTTGTACATATATGGAAACTTCCTATAGATATTCCAGATGGAAGGAGGAGAGGAAGAGAGGAAATGTGACGTAATGAGAGAAAGTAAAAGGAAATAGAAAAAAAGGATCAGCTACAAAAACAAAAAAATGAAAAACAAAATAACCTGTAGTTCCCAAAACACAAAAACAAATCAGAATGACATCTTGAAATCTAATTTATATTACAATCTGAACTCTGTTGCACTTCTCTCAAGCTGCCCCCTCCTATGAGTTCCTCAATTGCTGGTCAGTGAGCAAAGAGGCTTGTTGATTGGTATGCACCTCTAGGCCTATCTTCCAGCAGTAAACTCTGCTCTAGTCATGACCAACTGCAGGGTTTTGTTTTGTCCTGAGCTCTGAGCACCTCTGTTAATTGAGGAAGATGAAAGTGAAGTGCAATTAGCCTAGCTCCCATCTTTCCAACAACTTCTGCCAGGGCCCTCTTGATCACCACTCTTTCCTGTGCACTGCAAATCTTGCAGCCACATATGTATTTTCCCTCAAAAAGTCTTCTGCCAGTACATCCCCAGTTGCCCTTTGGGCAGGGTGCCATTCTCTTTCTCTCTACCTGTGGTCTTTCATTCACTTTCCTCAAAACAACACTCTGCAAACTTTGAACTTGGTGGAGTTCCAAGACTCACTGTGTTCAGCAGTGGGTGGTAAAAGCTACTCTCTGGACACCTGCCTGTGGATGGTGGACAGAGTAGAGGATTTCCCATGTTCATGACACACCAATTATATGGGGAAGGAAGAATGAGTATGTATTTTGCAGTCAGTCAAATCTCTTCTCTCTCTGGGGTCCCACTGCTTACAGACACTGCTCCTTAATATAGCCTTCAGAACAACAATTTTGTCAACACTCAGATC
The DNA here is from genome assembly GCF_012274545.1 of Fukomys damarensis. Classification (NCBI taxonomy): domain Eukaryota; kingdom Metazoa; phylum Chordata; class Mammalia; order Rodentia; family Bathyergidae; genus Fukomys; species Fukomys damarensis. Next base: position 65,804,371 of record NW_022900951.1, on the reverse strand, counting down.
CAGATCCCTAATAAAGATGGGGTATATTTCTTTAAATTAACCATATGCCCTCCAGTGTTCACTCATATGCCTTTCATCAACTTTTGTTACTGAGGATGGTGTGGTTCTGGATGAGTTTTGGGTTATTATGCCTGATGAACAAAGAAGTGGACATGAGATTCAGTGGTAAAGAAAAAGCAGCAAAGTTTAATTTAGGTCACAGTATGATTGGAGTAAGTTGTTTTAGGCCAGCAGAAAAGAAAATGGCAGAAGTGCTTTGGATTTAAGAATTTGAAATGTTGTACTGGGTCTAGAGAGCCTTCCAATGAATATACTAAAACACTATTTTTTAACCTGCAAATCAAATCCCTTTAAAGTGTATTTAAAAAACTTTTTATAGGGCTGGGGAGGTAGCTCATTGGTTCTGCCATCTGCCTTGCAAGTTCAATCCCCAGTAACAAAAAAAAAAAAAAACCCAAAACTTTTTATTACCATATATTAATTATACAGCATAACGGGTTTCATTTTAACACTTTCATAAGTGTACATAACACAGTATGATCATATCCCAACTCACTCATGTCCTCCGTTCTCCACTACTCCTCCCCTTTGTCTTCTTTTTTATAAAATATATCAGTACTTTTTTAGGCATAAAGTACAGTGTATTCATCACTGGGATCTTGTACCTTTACATGATGTATCTTGGTTCTAACTTTTTCCCCAAAACCCTGCCCTCCCTTCACCCCCCCTCCACACTTTACTATTTACAAATATTTTTGGTTACATTTTTCCCCTTTTTCATATTTATCACTTTCCCTTCTTTCCTTTCCCCAACGTGTACCGCTTCCCCTCCTACATTAGATGTTATCAATTATACAATTTGAACATTATTTACACTTTAGTTTTTCACACCAGAGAAACTATTTGGTAATTATTTACAGATGTGTGTCCTATTTATTTCACTTAAGAGTATGGCCTCAATGCGCATTCACTTAACTATAAATGACTCCAGTTTCTCATTCTTTATGTCTGAGTGGTATTCCATTTTATAGCAAAACAACATCTTCTTTATCCAGTCTCCAGTTGAAGGCAATTGGGCTGTTTCCAAGTTTTAGCTGTTACAACCTGTGCTGCTATAAATATGGGTGAGCATATATCACTGTAGTATGATGCTTTTAATTCTTTTGGAAAGACACCCTGCAGAAGGATAGCTGGGCCACATGGGGCCTCTAATCCTAGTAATTTGAGGTATCTCCCTATTGATTCCACAGTGGTTGCACCAGACTGCACTCCAACCAACAATGGAGAGGTGTTCCTTTCTGCCCACTACCCTGAAAGCATTTGTTATTGGTTGATTTCTTGATAGCAGCCATTTTTTCCTGGGGTGAGGTACAGTCTCAGTGTTGTTTTCATTTGTATCTCTTGAATGACCAATGATGTTAGACATTTTTCATATATCTATTTACTGCTTTTACTTGTTCATCTGAGAAGTATCTGTTCATTTCAGATGTCCATTTATGAATTGGGTCTTTGTATTTGGGGGCCTGATTTTTTTGAGTTCTTTACATATTCTAGATAGTAGAACTTTGTCTGAGGAATAGCTGGTGCATTTTTTACCCACATTGCTGTAGGTTGTCTCTTAGCTCTGCTGGTGGTTTCTCTTGCAGCACAAAAGGTTTTTAATAAGATGAGATCCAAGCTGTTGATTCTTTGTGTTAGTTCCCATACTATTGAGGGTTTGTTCATAAAGTCTTTACCTATGCCAGTGTCTTCAAACGTTCTGCCTAACTTATTTTCCAGCAATTTTAGTGTTTCTGTTTTAATATTTAGATCTTCAATACATTTTGATTTTAGTTTAGTACATGGTGAAAGATAGAGGTATAGTTTTATTTTTAAAATAGGAAAAATGTATTGAGGGAAAGAAGCTTCTTTCTAAGAGAGACAGAAGGGGGACTGGAAAGTGGGCTGCCCTGATAGGAGTCTAGTTCTATTCTTTGACAGATTGAAATTCAGTTTTGCCAACACAGTTTATTGAAGAGGCTATCTTTGCTTCACTGAGGATGGTTGGCTCCTTTGTCAAAAGTGAAGTAGCTAAGTCTGGAGTCATTTTTGCATCTTTTAGTCTATTCCAATGATCCTCAGGTCTGTTTCTTTGTCAGTACCATGCAGATTTTGTTTTAATCATAGTGCCACTGTAGTACAGTTGCAACTTGGGGATTGTGATATGCTCTGTCTTGCCTCTGTTCCCTAGAAAGGCTTTTGCTATTCTAGGACTCTTCTGATTCCAAATGAATTTTTGGATTGTTTTATCTAGTTCTGAGAAATATACTGTTGGAAGTTTTAATCAGTATTGCATTGTATCTGTATATTGTTTTGGAAGAATGGACATTTTCATTGTTCACTCTTCCTATCCAGGAGGAAGGAATGTCTTTCAATTTTCTTATATCCTCTTTGATCTCTTTTTGCAGACTGCTGTAGTTTTAAGTGTAGAGGTTTTTGCTTCCTTCATTAGATTGATTCCTAGATATATCATTTTTTGGATGCTATTGTGAAAGGGGTTGTTTCCCTAATTTCTCTCTCAGTGAGTCTGTTTTTTCTATACATGAAGTCTATTGATTTTTGAGTGCTGGCATTGCATCCAGCTACACTGCTAAATCTGTCAATTAAGTCTAGAAGTCTTTTGGCCATGTTTTCTGAGTTTTCTATGTAGAGTATCATATTGTCACCAAATAATGACTTTTTATCTTCTTCCTTTCCTATCTTTATTGCTTTTTAAAAAATATTTATTGGTACATTTTAGGTATACAGTACAGTTACATTCATTATTGGGATATAACAATTCCCAGTTTGAAACTATACTACAAACTATACAAAAACAGCATGGTAATGGAAAAGAAACAGACCTGAGGATCAGTGGAACAGACTGGAAGACATAAAAACAGCTCCAGATGTACTCAGCTACCTCATCTTTGACAAAGGAGATGACGATCCCCACTGGAGGAAAGAAACCCTCTTTAATAAATGGTGTTGGAAAAACTCAATCTCAACCTGCCAAAGATTAAAACTAGACCCTTATCTTTCACCATGCACTAAATTAAAATCCAAGTAGATTAAAGATCTAAATATTAAAACAGAAACTTGCTGGAAGATAAGTTAGGCAGAACTCTTGAAGACATTAGCATAGGAAAAGACTTTATGAACAAATCCTCAGTAGCACGGGAACTAGCAGAAAGAACAACAACTGGGATCTCATTTATTAAAAAGCTTCTGCACTGCAAAAGAAACCATCAACAGAACTAAGAGACAACCTGAAATGTGGTAAAAAATTTTACCAGCTTCTCCTCAAAGAATTATTATCTAGAATATATAAAGAACTCAAAACAATCAGCCCCCCAATATAAATTCAAAAATGGGCATCTGAAATGAACAGACATTTCTCAGATAAAGAAATAAAAGCAGCAAGTAAATATATGAAAAAGTGTTCCACATCACTGGTCATTTGAGAGATGCAGATGAAAACAACACTGAGATTCCACCTCACCCCACAAAGAATGGCTGCTATCAAGAAATCACACAATAACAAATGTTGGCTGGGTTGTGGGGAGAGAGGAACCCTTCTCCATTGTTGGTGGGAGTTCAGACTGGTGCAACCACTATGGAAATCTTTAATGCTTTTATATCTTTCTCTTGTCTACTTACTATGGCTAACATTTCCAGAACTATATTGAACAGGATAAATGATAGTGGGCATCCTTGTCTTATTCCTGATTTTAGAGTGAGGGTTTTGAGTTTTTGACCATTTAGTATGATGTTGGCTGTTGGTTTTTCATAGATATCCTTTATCAGGTAGAGATAAAGATGGTATAGTCCAATTTCTGCAAGGTTTTCATCATGAGTGGGTGTTGAATTTTGTCAAATGCTATTTCTGCATCTATAGAGATGATCATGTGTTTTTTTTTTCCTTGACTCTGTTAATGTAGTGTATTACATTTCTTGATTTACATATGTTGAGCCATTCTTGCATCCCTGGAATAAATCCAACTTGTTCAGATTGTGTGAACTTGATGACCCTGTGTGATCTGTTTTCCAATATCTAATTAAGGATTTTTTATCTATGTTCATTAGGGAGATTGGCTTGTAGTTCTCTTTTTTCGTCAGATCTTTCCCTGGTTTTGGAAACAAAGTAACACTTGTTTCCAGGAATGAATTTGAAAGTATTGCTTCCCTTTCAATGTCACTGAAAAGTTTAAAGAGTAGTGACCATAATTCTTCTCTAAATATTTTGTAGAATTCAGCAGTGAATCCACTAGGACCTTGTCTTTTATTTTTTGGTAACTTTTTAAGTATGTTTTCAATTTCACTGATTGCAACTGGGGTGTTCAGAATTATTTTTATCTTCTTCATTTAACTTTGGTAATTTATATGTATCTAGAAATCTGTCCATTTCTTCTGTGTTTTCCATTTTATTAGAGTACAGGTTCTCGAAGTAGGTATTGATGATCCTTTGAATTTCTGCTGGATCTTTTGTGACTTCACCTTTTTCCTTCCCAATTGAATGGATTTGAGCCTTTTCTTTCCTTTTTTGGATAAGGTTATCTAAGGGTTTATCAACTTATTTATTCTTATAGCAAAGCAACTATTTGATTCCTTGATTTTTTTTTGTTCTTAGACTCCATTGCATTGATTTCTGCTCTGTCCTTTATAATTTCCTCACTTTTATGTGCTTTGGGTTTTTCATGCTTTTATTTTTCTAGAAGCTTAAGATTCAGCATTAGGTTGTTTATGTGAGCTAGCTCTCTTTTTTTTAGTGTGGGCATTCACTGCTATGAATTTCCTTCATAGATCTGCTTTTTTTGTTTCCCATAGATTCCTGTATATTGTATTAGCATTACCATTTATTTGTAAAACCTGTCATTTCTTTTTTAGTTTCCTGTGTGACCCATTGGTTGTTCAGGAGAGAATTGTTCAATTTCCATGTGTTTGTGAAGTTTTGCGGTTTCTTATACTATTGATCTCCTGTTTAATTTCACTATGATCTGTTAACGTACATGGGATAGCTTCAATTCATTTGCATTTACTTAAATATGTTCTATGAGCTAGTATGTGGCCTATTTTGGAGAATGACCCATGTGCAGCCAAAAGGAATATATATTCTGATTTTGTAGGTTAGAACACTGTGCAGATGTCTATTAAGTCCATTTGTTCAAAAGTTTGTTCAGTTCTAATATTTTTGTTGTTGATTTTTTGCCTAGATTACCTATTTGTGACAGTGGGTTACTCGTGTCACCCACTACAATTGTATTAGTGCTTATTTGGTTTATCATGTCCCTTAATATTTGTTTTGTATAGTTAGCCACATTAATATTTGTTGCATATAAATTTATGATTCTTGTTTCTTCCTCTTGGATTGTTCCCTTTACAAGGATGTAGTGACATTCTTTGTCTCTCTTAATTAGTTTTGGTTTGAAATTTATTTCGTATGAAAATAAGATAGCTACCCCTGCTTTTTGCCAGATTCCTGATATGTGGAGAACTGTTTTTCATTCTTTTACTTTCAGCCTATTATTTCCTTTTTGAACTAGGTTCATTTCTTTTATACAGCATATTGTTGGATTTTGCTTCTTAATCCATTGTGCCATTCTATTTCTTTGATTGGTGAATTGAGGCCATTAACATTGATGGTTTTAACTGGTAGATATTGGCTTATCATCATTATGTTATTTTGTTGTTGTTGGACCTTATTAATTTTCCTCTCCTGCTTTAATTTCTTATGTTGCCTAATGTATTTGTTTTGTTGGGCCTCCAGAAATTGTGTCCTTCATTGTGTTTTTCTAGGATATTGTTTAGAACTGCTTGGAGTGCTTGTTTAGTATACATGAAGTTTTTCAGGTGTTTTAAATCATTGAAGTATCTTATTTCCCCATCAACTTTGAAAGATAGTTTTGCAGGATACATCAGTCTAGGTTGGAACTTCTTTTGTTTTAGGTCTTGAAATACTGCACTTCAGCCTCTCCTTTTTCCATTTTTTTGTTTTCTTATTTTTTCTTTAACCTTATTTCATTTCCCCTACCCCTTCCCACTTCCCCTACACCTTTTGCCCCTTTTCTTCCTATTATACATTGCAGCCCCTCCTTGATTTGAGGTTTGTGCTGGAAAGTCTGCTGTTATTGTGATGAGGTTTGCTTTGCATGTGGCTTGCTTCTTTTCTCTAATTCCTTGTAGTATTTTGTTCTGTTGGATTTCCTGGATGTTGATTTTTATATGTCTATGTGCAAATTTTTTTATCATGGTTATTTGGAGTCCTATATGCCTCACTTAACTGTATATCAAATTCTTTTGCTATGTTTGGAAAGTTTTCTGTCATTAATTCTGTGAAAAGTTTTTTTATAACATTTTTACTTTCTCCTGCTTTTTCATGGACTCCAACCAGTCACATATTATTCTTCTTTGAATCACTTAGTATCTGTTGGATTGATTTTTCATGGTCCTTTACAATTTTAAGAGATCTCTCTTTTCATGGTCACTGACCACAGTTTTGTCTTCCATATCTGATATTCTGTCTTCATATTGGTGCACTTTGATGTGTATACTTTCAATAGAGCTTTTTATCTTCTGCATATCTCTTTTCATCTGTTTCATGAATTCCATTTCTTTCCTATGTTGGGCATTCATGGTTTCCATTTCTTTCCTATGCATGGCTTTCATGGCTTTTATCATGGTCCTGAGCTCATTTATTTTTTTTTTTCAGTTTCAGTTCTAGAGTCTCCAATCATGTCTTTCATTCTGCTCACTATCTATGTATTTATCTGGAAAATTATTTCTGTTTTCAATTTTTCTAGAGTCTCATTCATCTGTTTTGTTACTTCCTGTGCTATTAGTTAAGGTTGTCCCAGTGGTGCTTATCAGACTTTTCCAAGCCATTTTCCCCAGAATTGGCTTTTGTTTACCTGGAAGTCTGTGATTGCACCTTGCTTAAATATGTTCTCCTTTCTATTTTTGTGGCTGGTACTGTCCTTAGTTTAATTCCCAAGTTAATACTTCTATCTTCTAGATACGTTTGGAATCTCTAATGACTCTGAGACACTCTCATTTTCTTAATACCAGGAAGGATAACTGCTTAGATCAATCAGAACACCTTAGCCCAAGTGATACAATCAGAACACAATAGCATGAAGAACATCTTAGATAATGACAGTTTGTGGTAGTTATTAATCTATCACCTTAACCATGTGAATTAAATCAAAGTAGAGGACCAGTCCAAAATATGTAAATAGTGAAGCACTGGGATGATGCTATGGGGGCACCTGTGTGGCTCCACATTTCAATGTTCTGCACTGCTTGGAGGCCCAGGTCACTGGGTGTGGTGTATCAGCCTAGCTCCAAGTGGCTATGGCACACCTCGCTGGTCTGTGCTGCTTGGATGCCTGGTCTACTGAAACATTACTGACAATGTGATTGACAGAGTGCTGAGTCTTGTCAGCTGTATCTTTTGTACATGTTCTTTCCCATAGTTCCCTCTGTTATAACTGTATGCACGAGTTAGCTGCAATAAGATGCAAATGGAGATAGACTACTGTAGGTCATGTAGGAGGATCTGGCATGAATGCATCTTATCTCTGGGCAGTACTAGGCCATCCAGCAAAGCTGAGAGGGTGGCCTAAGTGTTGCCCAGGTTCAGGTGAGTGTAGGGGTATTGTCCTTTAGCCCCAGGTGTACTTATTATATTATTCCTCCTTTACAGACCTGGTCCCTGAAAATGTTTAGGGATGTTGAAGTTAGGAGGCCCATCTTCTTTAGTTGCTTCCTAGTGAATAGGGATACTGGCCTTAACTATACAAAGACAAGAAAACTCTCACCCTGCCTGATCCTGAGGGGTAAGGCAGCCATACTTTTCTTCTGAGGATTTGCTAATGAGTTCTAGATATGGGTGCAGGCTTTGGTCCTTGGCTATGATCACCATCTGCATTTTAATGGCTTTTAAATGAAAACAACAAATTTGACTAAGAGATTAAATATTTATAGTCCAAATAGTAAGGCTAAGAGAAGCATTTAAAGAGGACACTGATATCCAGCCCCAGATAAAAAAGGGTGTGTATTCCTGTAGAGTTTACTGTGAGATATGAGTAGAAATTAGTGACACACACGAATATCAAGACAGAAATTATTTTCAGTAATGAACATGTGAGTAAGCTGATTTTTTTCATTTTCTTATACAGATAAAATTCCTGAAAATGTAGCTGTAGTCAAAGGCTGAAATGGACTATAAGAAATATTTGGGGTAGCTCCAGTAGTTCTATTTTCTCAATGTATAAAATTTATTTTGATACCCACTAGCACTCATTCGGTTGAATTTTCATAAACAGGTGCCAGCACACAGCCACTGATTGTGGGCTGAGAACAATCTTCCCATGAGAATATTAACATTCAATTAAAGGGTCTCCCTTGGAAATTTCCTGACCCCATGTTTCCTATCATTTGTGAGTTCATCAATGGCTTCCATGAGAACTGAGCAAGGTTTTTAAAGGCTGCAACTTGCTTTGCCTGGATATTGGCATGGTTCAGGGAATGCTTACTCTTTAGAATTTTTTTAAAGGGACCCTAAATGTGCCAAAATCTTCACTCTGTCCTTGGCCTTGAGTCCTCTTTATGCAGAGAGACATCTGGAATTTAAGTAATATGTGAATCGATATTGGTATCAAAAAAGTGGTTTTGTGGAAGAAACTTGTATAAGACTACCTTGATAGGATGTGAGAATGGTAAAACCCTCTGTATTAAGGTTATCCTGGTCATTTCATTGACTTGAAAATAATATAGATTATCTAAATACATTCACTGAAAAGAATGGCCCACATGATATTTGTGATGGTAGATCATGCTTGCAGTAACTCAAAGTCAAACTGGAATGCATACAACAATCTCTTAGCTGGAGAATGGGGAAAGAAAAAGCCAACAGTCTTTGGCTAAATTGGGGTTAGTGCAATGTAGTAAGAGATGGGTGAGATGTAAGTTTCTGTGTAACTAATTCCTATTGATATTTTCCTTAGAATCAATACTTCATTTACCAAGGAGTTAAGAAACTGTTCCAAGAAGAATAAGAAAAGCTCAAAGGATCCTTTTATAACTTGGAATAAGGATCTTAAGAGTCTGAAGGATCAGTGGAATAGATTAGAAGATGCAGAAATGACTCCAGACATACTCAGCTCCTTCATCTTTGACAAGGGAGCCAACAATCCTCAGTGGAGCCAACCATCCTCAGTGGAAAAACTGAATTTCAACCTGCCAAAGATTAGAACTAGGCCTGATAGGGTCTAGAACCATTTTCCAGTCCCCGTTCTGTCTGTCTTAGACAGAAGCCTTCTTTCCCTCAATACATTTCTATCTTAAAAAAAAAATGTACCCCTATCTTTCACCATTTACTAAACTAAAATCAAAATGTATTGAAGATCTAAATATTAAAACAGAAACACTAAAATTTCTGGAAAATAAGTTAGACAGAACATTTGAAGACACTGGCATAGGTAAAGACTTTATGAACAAATCCTCAATAGTATGGGAACTAACACAAAGAATCAACAGCTTGGATCTCATCTTATTAAAAAGCTTCTCTGTACTGCAAGAGAAACCACCAAAAGAGCTAAGAGACAACCTGCAGCAATGTGTGAAAAAATTTACCAGCTATTCCTCAGACAAAGTTCTACTATCTAGAATATGTAAAGAACTCAAAAAAAATCAGAGCCCCAAATATAAAGACCCAATTCATAAATTGACATCTGAAATGAACAGACATCTCTCAGATGAACAAGTAAAAGCAGTAAATAGATATATGAAAAATGTCTAACATCATTGGTCATTCAAGAGATACAAATGAAAACAACACTGAGACTGTACCTCACCCCAGGAAAAAAAATGGCTGCTATCAAGAAATCAACCAATAACAAATGCTTTCAGGGTAGTGGGCAGAAAGGAACACCTCTCCATTGTTGGTTGGAGTGCAGTCTGGTGCAACCACTGTGGAATCAATAGGGAGATACCTCAAATTACTAGGATTAGAGGCCCCATGTGGCCCAGCTATCCTTCTGCAGGGTGTCTTTCCAAAAGAATTAAAAGCATCATACTACAGTGATATATGCTCACCCATCTTTATAGTGGCAGAGTTAGTAATAGCTATTACTTGTAAACAGCCCAATTGCCCATCAACTGGAGACTGGATAAAGAAGATGTTGTTTTTGTATAAAATGAAGTACCACCCAGACATAAAGAATGAGAAAGTGGATTCATTTATAGCTAAGTGGATGCACACTGAGGCCATACTCTTAAGTGAAATAAATAGGACACACTTCTGTAAATAATTACCAAATAGTTTCTCTGGTGTGAAAAACTAAAGTGTAAATAATGTTCAAATTGTATAATTTGATAATGTGAAATAGGAAAAAAAGTTCTAAAGGAGTAGGGAGAGCAGGATAGGTAGGAGAAAGGAAAGAAGGGAAAAGGAAAAATATGAGGAAAGGACAAAATGGAAAGAAAATCCTTGTAAATAAGGAAGGGTGGAGTGGGTGTTGGGAGGGCAAGGGAATGGGGAAGAAACAAGAACCAAGATACATCATATAAAAGTACAAGATCCCAATGATGAATGTAACTGTATTGGATACAATATGTACCAATATGTACTAATAAACTTAATTTAAAATAAAAAGAATGAGTCACGGCAAGAAGAGAATTAAAAGAACAATCTAACTATATAAAACATGCAAGGGAGGACGATATTTCCAGAATAAGGATGATTTTTCAATTTATTTAGAGATGTCAAAAATGTTTATTTATTTGACTTGGGAGGTTGGTTGGTGTTTTTATTTTTTTAAACTTTTTGATTATTACCAAAGTATCTGAAAGCTGTTATTATTTTTAAAAATGTCTTCCTTTTTCACAATATGTATTATACATTTTGGTCCTTATTTACACTCACAGTTTCTCACCTCAGAGTTACAATTCAATATTTACACATTACATTCATTATTGGGATCTTGTACCTTTACATGACAGGTCTTGGTTCTCATTTTTTCCCCTTGTCCCTGCCCTCCCTTCACCCCCTCCTCCCCTCCCCATTTACAAACTTTATTTTGATTTTTTTCATTTTCTATTTTTTGTTTTCCCTTATTACCTTTCCCCTACCCTTCCCACTTTCCCTACACCTTTAGCCCTTTTCTTCCTATTTCACATTGTCAATTAAGAAATACATCTTTTTAAAGCATTTATTCGTTGATTGGCATTTGGGTTGTTTCAAATACTTAGCTATTACACACTGTGCTGCTATAAATATGAGTTTGCATACATCATTGTGATATGATGATTTTAATTTTGGGGGGAGAGATATTTTCGAAGGGGAACAGCTGAGTCAAATTGGACCTCTAATTCAAATTTTTTGTGGAATCTCCACACCAATTTCCATAGTGGTTGAACAAGTCCACACTTCCACCAACAGCAGAGAAGGGGTCCTTTTTTCCTACTACCCCACCGGAATTTGTTGTGGGTTGATTTGTTGTTAATAGCCATCATTTTTAGAATGAGATGGAATCTCGGCATTGTTTTAATTTGCATCTCTTGAATGTCCAGTGATGTTGAACATTTTTTCTTATATATAGTTTTACTTCTTTACCTGAGAAGTGTGTATTCATCTCAGATACCCATTTTTGGATTGGGTCTTCAAATTTGGTGTTCTGATTTTTTCAATTTATTATATGTTGTAGCTATTAGTCCTTTGAAGAAAAAGTGGGTACAATTTTTTGTCACTCTGTGACAATCCGTTAGTGATTTCTTTTGCTATGCAAAAGCTTTTTAATAAGATGAGATCCTAGTTGTTGACTCTTTATAATATTTCCTGTGCAATTAGTGTTATGTTTATGAAGTCTTTGCCTAAAACTATGTCCTTAAGAGTTCCACCTATTCCATTTTCCAGCAGATTTAGCATTTCTGCTTTAATATTTAGATCTGTGTGCCACTTTTTCATTTTAGTTTAGAGCATGGTTAGAGACATGGGTCCAGTTTTAGTCTTCACAATGTAGAAAGCCAGTTTAACCACCATCATTTATTCAAGGGGCTATATGTCTTCCAATGAAGGCATTTGACACCCTTGTCAAACATATGGTTGCTGAGTGTATTTGGAGTTGTTTCTGCATCTTTTAATCTGTTCCATTGATTATCAGATCTGTTTTGCTATTGTCATTGTTGTTTTTTGACAGTACCATGATGTTTTTATCAAACAACTCCGTAGTATAAATTCAAGTCAGGGATTGTGCTGCTCCCTGCCTTCCCTTTGCTGCCCAGAATTATTTTTGGTATTCTAGATCTCTCCTGATTCCAAATGAATTTTAGGAATATTTTCTCTAGTCCTGTGAGATATGCTAATGCTATTTGGATTGGGGCTGCATTAAACCTGTATAACAATTTTTGGAGTATGGTCATTTTCACTAAGTTGGTTCTTCATACCCAAAAGGAAGGGATGTCTTTCTATTTCCTGATATCCTTTGGGTTCTTCCTATTCGTAGTACTATAGTTTTTGGTGTGAAGATAATTTCTGTCCTTTGTGTGATTGCTTCATAAGTATTTTTTTCTTTGATGCCATAATAAAAGGTATTTTCCCTAATTACTCTTTCCATGAGTTTTTAAAGTATGCTATTGATTCTTGAGTGTTGACTTGGTGTCCAGCTATGCTGCTGAATTTGGTTATTAAATCAAAAGGTCTTTTGGTGGAATTGTGGAGGTCTTCTATGTAGAGTATCATGTCATTGTTAAATAACGATATTTTATTTCCTATCTTTATACCTTTTCTTTCTTTCTTTTGTCTAATTGTTCTGGCTAATGTTTCTAGAAGTATATTAAGTAGGAGTGATGATAATGGACATCATTGTCTTGTTCCTGATTTTAAAGTGGACATTTTCAATCTTTAACCATTCAGCTTGATTTTTGCTATTGGTATGTCACAGATGGCTTTTACTAAGTTCCATAGTTATCCAGTATGTGTTCATATTTGCAGTAATCCTGCCGTAGGCTTCCAGAGTGATAAAATTACAGACAAGCAACACCACTTCTGACTAAGATGTAGGCAAAATAAAACTTTTATGCACTGAATTGTTCTCTTATTTTGGGACTTTATTGTTACAAACTTAAGTAATATTTCCTACCATGCATTACACAATTATCAATATACAATTATTCATACTGAGTTTGGGTATAGCAGAAAGTCTAATTGTGATATATCAATAGAATTCCATATTTTCAGGATTTCTAAACCATCTAAAACAGTTATGAGATAAGTTGATGGGCAAAGTATCTGAGACATGAGTAACTATGTCATAAGTAGTACTTATATAATTGTAAATTAGTGTAGCCTGCTCAGAAATCAATGGTATAGACTACATCAAATGACAAGGATTATCAAAGGTCTTAACAGGAAAAATAAATTAGATCTGGTGCTGTTAAATTCAGTGACTGAAATTATTTTACTAGTTCCTCTTACAGGTATTCCATTTACTTGGAAAATATCTTAAAATACACATAAATTATTGTTTCTAATCTAGGAAGCATTTAGGTTTTCAAAAAGCAACTCTAAGAAAAAATATCTGCAATAGTCAATTAACATGAATCAGTTTGTGTTTTCCAAATATATCATAAGTGCTGAGAAAAGGAAATATTTGGAAGAAAAATTAGAAATCTGTGTAGCAAAACCAGTTTTCTGACTTCTGAAATTGTAAATTAATATTTTCAAAGTGTTTTCTGATGGATTGTCAGTGCAGTTCAGACACACTGTGCATTCAAGAGAGAGGTTACTATAATGATGATAATTTCTCCTGTACTTGAAATGTCTTCTCAGCCAGTAGTTTCCTCATACTTCCCTGACAATGAATAATAATAAATACAGAGATTTAGAATCACAGTAATAAATGTAATATGACAGGAGAATATTGAATTTTATTATATTGCTTACTTGTAACATAGATTGTTATATAGTGCCTCTGGTTAGGCATTTAGTATGTGTAATGTTTCACTTAGTAATAAATGATATGAAACGGAAGCAATTTGATCAGATAAAATAAATTCTATTCTGAGCTGATAAAACAAATGATGCAGTAAACATGTTCATAGAGAGAATATGTTTAATGCCACGGCATCCTTTCAATTGAAACAAGAAAATACCCAGAGAATTAAGTAATTCAATGTATTTGGTGCTTTTTAAAACAAATGCTAAGGTGTCATACACTGTAAGACCAGTTCTCCAGATGGAGAGATTATTGCTAACTTATTTTAATGATTTTATAGTAAGGAAGCTTGCTGTCATTCTTTTTTTATTTATTTTAATATTTTTATTATCAGAGAAACAGATTTAATACAAGTTATACAGATAACTATACATAAAAAGTTACAAAATTGGCTAATAGTCTCCAAGTGCAAAGTGAGGTGCAGAAAAGTGCAAAAGGGATGTCTGTGTGTTGGGAATCAGAAGAATCCAATACAAGGCCTAGAGCTCAATGTAGTGTCCCATGGGCATCAGTATCAGGAGGCTGAATGGTCTCCGATGGACGCTGTCAGTGTCTGTGCCAGAAGGCTGAAGGGGCTGTGCTGGAGCCTGAAGAATCTGTGCTGAAGTCAAGAGACAATGTCCAAGGCAAAAGTGAAGATGGGAGCTCCTCCAAAGAAACAGAAGCAAGGCCTCATTCTTTGTTTCCTTATTATTTTTTATTTTTCATTAATTTTATTGGTACATTTTGGGTGGGAATTTGTACCTTTACATGATATATTTTGGTTCTTCTTTTTCCCCATTCCCCTGCCTTCCTCTCAACCCCTCCTACTCCTCCCTCTTTACAAAGACTTTGTATCCTTTTTTTCCTTTCCTCTTCCCCTTCCCTTCTTCCCCTTTGGACCTTTTACTCCTATTTCACATTATCTATTATACATTTTGATCATCATTAACACTTTCATTTCCCTTATTTTTCCATTCAGGTGGGAAGCCAAATGGCTGCTGTCCCTCACACCCAGGGTTTGTCGTCTGTCTTAAGAAAATACCTTCGTCTACACCCAGCACTATGTTAATTCAATTTAGTAGGGTATTTCTTACTCAAGTTGATACAATCAGTTAACTATCAAGTTTATTTTTTATTGTAAATTGACAGATCATAGCTGTATATTCATTAGGTAGAAAGTAGTTATTATTCATAATTACTCTGTAGAATAAATAAATTCATGTAGCTTTCACCTCATATACCTATTTTTTAAGGCAATAACACTAAACTTTTTTCTTTGGTTATTTGTAAATGTACATTATTGATTTATATATTCACTACTTATGTAGCTTTTGAAAT
The DNA here is from genome assembly GCF_012274545.1 of Fukomys damarensis. NCBI lineage: Eukaryota > Metazoa > Chordata > Mammalia > Rodentia > Bathyergidae > Fukomys > Fukomys damarensis. Next base: position 65,789,039 of record NW_022900951.1, on the reverse strand, counting down.
TTGTGTCATTTGTGAAAATGTGAATGGAATAGGACACCATATGAAATATATCTGGTACAGAAAAACAAAAACCACATTGTATGGTATTACTTATATGTACAATGTAAATAATTGAACTCAAAGAAGTGGACAGTGAAATGATGGTACTGTCCAAAGGGCATAAACCAATACTTACCTGGCAGGGAAGATATCTTGATCATAAACAAAGGGCATAAATCTTTAATTAGAAAGGAAGAACATTTAGGAGTATATAAGATCCTAATGAGATATTTGACCATGTTAAATAGGAAGAAAAGGGCTAAAGGTGTAGGGAAAATGGGAAGGGTAGGGGAAAGGTAATAAGGGAAAAGAAAAAAATATCACAAAATGAAAAAAAATAGAAAGGAAGAACACAGAGGTAATTTTTTTTTGCTTGGTTTGGCTTTGGTTTTTTTTTCTGCTTTAAAATATTTTTGTTGGTTTTTTTGTTTTCTGAAGTGATAACGATCAAGTCTAGAAAGGATGCACTCTTTATAGCACTGAGTTACACTCTCAGTCCCCTATTTTTCTTATAAGTGACAGTAAAACATTGTGTTACCCAGGCTGACTCAAACTGGAGTCTCTGGCCTCAGCCTCTCATATAGCTGGAACTAAAGGTGCCTGCCACCATGCCCAGCTACGTACTTTGGATTTTTAATCAGATTTACTGATGTATAGTTATCATACAATAAAACTCACCTGTTTAGGTGTACAAGTGGGTGAATTTTGAAAAAGGACATAGTTGTGGAAATATCACAATTGGTTTATTCTTGCTAATGAAAACTTGGACCTTTTCTATTTTGGAGCTATTGAGAATATAGCTGCTATAAATATTCATGTGAACTTGTTTTTGAACATATGTTTTCATTCCCCTTGCCTAAATACCTGAGAGTAGAAAACTGTGTGAGAAGGGATATATTGAGTTACATAAGAAATTGCCAAAGTGTTTTCCATACTGTCTGTACTATTTTACACATCCACCAGCAATATACTAGACATTAATTGTTCAACATTCTCATCAAAACATGGAATCATCAATCCTGTAATTGGGTTGTAGGAGTTCTTTATGTATTCTGGAAAGAAGTATTTTTTAGATGTGTGAATTGTAAATATTTTATCCTGATATGTAACTTATATTTTCATGTAATTTATGACACATATTTTTGTAGATATAAATGTTTTCTATGAAGTCTTCTGAAGATTCATGCTTTTGTGTTGCATTTTAAAAATTGTTGCCTTACCCAAGGTTACAGAGATTTCTTTCTATTTTTCTGCAGAAGTTTTATATTCTTAGATTTTTAGAAAATCCTTTTTTAATTAAAATTTGTGGTGTGAGGTAAGGGTTGATAACCTATTTTTTGCATGTGGATTTACATTGTTCAACCTTTGTTTAAAAATCTCTATTTTCTTAGTTCATTGTCTCATACAAACACCCTTGTCAAAAATCAATTACATATATATATATATGCGGGTCTATTTCTGGAATCTCTGATCTATTCCATTGGTCTATATGTCTACCCTTATATCCATACTATATATATTTTTATAGCTTTAAAAGTAAATCTGTCAGAAGGCTTGCATTGTTATTATTCACTTTGTCCCATACAGCCCCCAGAGCTAGAATTTAAACTTTGGATTACCAGTGTAACATACAATTTACTGGTAAGTAAACATAGTCACAGAAAAGGTAATTGGCTTACCCAAGTTTACATAGTTATCAGTAGACCTAATTTAGAATACTCCTAAAGCCTATGCCAATATTTTGTTCCTACAAAGGTAATAAAAACACTGACAAGTCTTTTATCAGTGGTACACATGGAGATAATTTCTAAATAACAGATTTTATTGTTGATAGGGATATCAGCAAACTACTTATAGTTTTGGTAATCTTAATCATTCCTTGATACAAAGTAACCTTTTACATTCTCAGTATCTGGCTTGCTAAATGAGATGCTCAACATTCGTGCATCTGCTATTGCTTCAGGAGTTAATTTGCCTCTATTTTTAATGTTAAAACAAATATTGATTAGGTATGATATGGAATGATCTTTCCAACTAGAAAATTGTTTCTTTTTTAACTGGAATTTATTTGACTGGATTTTTAACCCTACCAAGGTTGTCATTTACTTAAAATAGCAGCCTTTGAGTTAACAGGATAATTCTTTTCTGTGATTTATATTTCTTTATGAAAAATGTTAGTTTCTTTATTTTCCCTCTAATTTGATTGCTTTTTAGAGTTTTATTGTGCATCAAACATGTACAATCCTAAGTTTACACATGGTAATTTCATTGTTCAATGTTTTCTTCTTTAGAATGAAGAATTCAGATTCATTGAAAATGAACTAGAGATTCAGAAGCAGAAGTATTTTAAACTTCAAACTTTTGTTAGAAGCTTGATATTAGCTATGAAAGCTGATGATAAGGAACAGCAACAGGTGGGTTTCAGAAGAAACTAGGAAACTAAAATGTATCATGTTGAAAAATGACATACCAAACTTCATAGCTTTTTATTTTATATTTCATTCCTGCTTGCCACAGAGGAATGGTTGTTACTTTATGACTACTTTTAAACACAATATTCTTGAGATAAGCATTCAGAATTTTTTAAGTTACTAGATTTGAAAATAAAAATAACTGATTATTATGTTTCATTTATTCCAAGACAGATTTTAACTAGGGAACAACTAATTTCGAAGTGAGTTTTTTAAAAAGCACTTAAAATTTGGTACAGACAGAGCTTTATGCTGTAGGAACATTTAGTCAATGAAAGAGGTGAGGCATTTATTTAGCTTTATCTGGGTCTTAGATATCTACAAGCCTTTATTATAATTAACAAATATCTAGATGCCTTTTATTCTCTATGTTCTTTTATTCTCTATGTGCTCATCACTGACAAAATATGAAATTATTTTGTGAAACGCTGTGTGACCATGGAATGCCACTTATTTTCTCAAGTGTTTGGGTCTTCTGATCCCAAGATGAAATGTCTTTTATTTGTTGCTATGAATTTTTGTTCATAAATTCCTCCCAAATTACATTTTGTCTCATATTTTCATGTGAAAACTATGATACATAGGTTTGAAAAAATAATGATAGTGTTATATTAAATGCTGCATTTAACCCTAAATGATACCAAATTGGCCTCTAAGCTCTATACTACCATGTTGACTCTTTATCAGAGAATTTTTGTATTAGTAGTCTGAAGCACGGGTATACATTATTTGGGAAGCAGTGTCAGGGGTTTTTATCCAGCAAGAAATATGAAAATTACAAAAATTCATCCCTTAAGCCCAAACAAATTTTGCACATCCAGAGCCTGTCCCAGATATATCCAAGGGAGAATGATTAGAGGAGCAATTCCACAATTTCTTTGTGGAAAAAGAATTTCCATGGACTGAGGGTATTACTTTCTTTTTTATTAGTATATGTTTGTTATATACAATAGTTGCATTCCCCAGCTCCAGCATCACTGCCTCAGTTCCACCTCAGATAAATAGGCATTAGATTATCATAAGGATCAAACAACCTAGATCCCTTACATGTGCAGTTCACAGTGTGGTTCATGCTCTCGTGAGAATCTAATGCCACTGCTGATCTGACAGAAAGCGGAGCTCAGGCAGTAATGGGGAGTGATAGGGAGTGGCTGTAAATACATTGAAGTGTGGCTTGCTCACCAGGCCCCACCCTCTGCTGCCTGTGTCTTGGTTTCCTCACAGACAACAAACCAGTATTTGTCCATGGCCTGCAGGTTGGTGACTCTTGAGTTATAGTCTCATCATAAAATATTTAGCCCTCTCTTTTTTGTTTTGTTTTTTGAGAGAGATTCTCACTATGTAGTTGAGACTGACCTGGAACTCACTAAGTAGCCCAGGCTGGCCTTGAACTCACAGGATCCTCCTGCCTCAGCCTCCCAAGTGCTGGTATTATAGGCATGTGCCACCACACCCAGTTTATTTAGCTCTCTTTTTAAAGAAAAAAAGTCTTTGAATATTTACTAATATCTTTAGGCACAACATTTAAACTGGAAGAATTTATACATGATGTGTAAATCATCATGAATATTATGTGTCCTCATGAATTTTTTTCCCTTAGCCCCGTACTTACACAGACATTTCAAGATAGTAGCCTTCAGTTACATTTGCCTCTTTGTTTAAGCATACTGCTTTATTATGCAAGTTACATATATTCCATGACATACTGAAAATATATTTTTAAAAAACCTTTAATACAGATTTTAAATGAAGGTCTTGAACATGGTCCCATGAGTATTGTAAATTTTAAATAACTGTAAAATAATAGTTCCAACCATGGGACTAATTTTACACACTGAGCTGATCTCAACACAGCCCAATTTTGAATTCAGACATATATCCAGTTGCTGAGCAGTTATGTCTGTCTTTGCTCATCTGGGAATAACCTATGGACTCAGTTTTATTCCCAAATTCTAACTGCCCTTTGGCTTTCTTTTTGAAGACAAGTAACAACTAATAAAAGTAACTAATAGCTATAACAAATAATTAAAGTAACTACTAATGACTTTCATTTTTCTCCTTTTCTCTGAAAAATTTGAATGAATTAACATATAGCTAAAAAGTTTGCTGAAAGATAAAGTGATACAAAAATTGTATTAAATGTCATATCCCATATAGCCAGCACCAAAAAAGAAACTTATTTCAATGATTTTCGTAGTTGAGCTTGATTATAATGGACCTCAAAATATACAAGACAAAAGTAGTGTTCCATAGATGTAATCTAGGTTATTGCTTAAATTACTGATTTTTATACTACAAAATATTTAACAGTTTGTTTCTGGAAATAATAAACTTTTACTCTACTAATAAAAGAAAACTTTTATGTCATTAGAGCTGGGTGTGTTGGTGGCACATGCCTATAAACCCAGAACTCGGGAGGCTGAGACAGGGGAATCACTGTGAGTTTAAGGACAAATTGGGCTTCATAGTGAGTTCAAGGTCAACCTGAACTAAATAGCAAGACTCTGTCTCAAAAAATTAAAGACATAAAATAAAATAAAAATCTTCAATGTTTTTCCATTAATTTAATTTTGGGTATGTTGAATGAAATAAGTGCTCCACACAGCATTTTTCTTCACTATTTTCTTTTTGTATTATTATTTTATGAACAATTAAAGTTTCACCACAAAATCATAACAGCATAACAATAGATAATATACTGTCTATCATTATATTCAAAGTAGTTTGCTTTATGTCTTATTCTCTGAGAACTCACAGAATACTTTGGCCCAATGAAGAAATATGGAATTTCAAAGTATACTCACAGAATACTTTGGCCCAATGAAGAAATATGGAATTTCAAAGTATATAATCCTCTAACTGAAATATTAGATTATCTAAACATGTTTATTTAATCAATAGCCATTGTAATATCAAAACCATACTGCCATCATTATTCCAAGTCACTAGTTTGGTCTTTCTTCTCTTACTAGTAACTTACTATGTGACCCTAGAAAGATCAATGCTTTAGTTGAACTTAAATTTCTTCACTTTGCAAAGAGGACAAGAATGATTAACATTATATAACTCGGCATTCACAACTTAAGGCATAGAATAAGTGCTGTAGAGACTTTTCACATATTTAGGGAAAGCTTTAAAAATCTCTTGGGAAGAATAGCACTTGGTTAAACTTTAAAAATAGTTTTTATTGATGAGAAACCTATAATAAAGAAAGCTAATTGTGTTTAAGTTGATCTCTGTGAAAAAGGCAGTTCCTACAATTGGCCTAATCCAAAGATTTTTATCAGTGTGTCAATTTTACAATCCAGTAAATTATTAAAAGAATTTGGAAGTAGACTTCATTCATTAATAGTATGATATAATGCCTCTGATTTTAAACTTTTTATATTTTTACTGAATTCCTGTTAGTCAGGCAACTATATGTAATGAAATGACAAAGAAATAAATAATAGTGCTTCTCTGATTTGCTGCTGTCCCCTCTAGAATGTAGAATATCATGGACTTTCCAGGATACTAAGTTCATATTCAATGTGTGGCAATTTGAATACTTTTCCTTCTTTAATATTTTGTCTTCAAAGTTGTGTAGTGAAATAAATCCATGTGTTATTCATGGTCTCATCAGCCAGAGTCAGCAGAAGCTCCATCGCACGTAGACTTGGTTAGTTTTAACAAGTGCTATAGAATAAAAATGACTGCATTAATGCAATCTAGCACCTTAGAAGGCATATAATATGTTTAGATATCTTTCTTGTGTAAAAACTCTCAGTTTCATCCAGGTCATACACACTCTAATAATTGGAAATAAATAACAGGGTTTTGTTGTAGGTAGGAAATATTCTTTCCTTACATAGTTTGACAAAAAGTAATAAGTTTTATTCTGGCCTATATGGTACAAGGCAAAATATATAGGAATTATAGCTGTCTCCTAGTTTAATAAAGAGGATCAGAAAATTCTGTTATTTTGCAACAGTGAATTTTTACACACTTTCCAATCTGTGCTTTCTGTCTATTCCTGAATTAAATAACTGTTAAGTTTTTACTTATTCCTGTTCCTTCAGTCCTTGCTTACCCCTTTACCCAAAGCTCAAACTGTAATATGCTATCTAAAAATTATCAGCTACGCACATTATTTGTAGTATTGAAAGCAGAAAATCAATCATTTACTTATAGTTTCTGGTCAAATGGTTATTAGTACTAAGAGAAACATAAAACTTGATTAATCCTGTATTTCCCTAGTATAGATGCATGGTATTCAACTGCAAATGAATCAATTAGACCATGATTCTTGGTTTCTCCTAATCACTGCAACTGAGAAATGAGAATCTCTCCAGATATATCATTATGACGGCTACATTCATTTCTTCAGCTGGCCCTAGTGAGTGCTTGGCCACTCCACACTGTAGATGTGGAGCTGGCCTAAGGAAAGGAGACAAAGCATATGGTCTTTTCAAGTTTTTGCACTTTGGTATAAAGTACAATAGCTGAACTTCTTTATTAACTGATAAGTTCATTATCCCAATGAAGAACAAAATACTTTGAGAAATGTTGTTTTCTCTAAAGCATAGTTCAACCAGGCATGGATATTTTAATAAAAGATAAAATCTTGAATCTCTTTTCCCCCTTTGTACAGGGTTTTATTCTACATAGTTCACACTATTGATATCTAGTTTTTTTGTTGCTTTCTTAATATTGTATGAAGAATTTTTACTTTAATTGTGGCATTGTATTAGGTGAGAGAGAAATGTTTCTTTATTTAAATCTATGAAAATAAATAAAAATGAGAGGCCTGCAACTATTTAAATAAAATTGGAAAAAAAGTCTATCCACATACTAATCCCCCGAAAAAATGGTTTTTCTGAATCAGGTACTGCTGTCAGATTTACCTCCTGAATTAGAAGAGATGGATTTCAATCATGCCTCGCTGGAGCCTGATGATACCTCATTCAGTGTGTCTTCTTTATCAGAGAAGAATGCATCAGACAGTTTATGATCGAGGGGAGATATATGATGCAGTATTTTGGCTGCTTAACAGGTGTGCATTTAAAGAGAACTGCGTTCTGTTGCCCCAATTTTCTTCATTTGAAAAACCACATTATTGAAAAGAAAAAAGATATTCTTGCAAAGGATGGACCACATGTAATGGCTACAATGCAAAAAAATGCATGTGAAATTTAAAAACTGAGAGATTTTTTCCAAACTAATGGTACTCTGGAAAATTTGTATTTAATTTTGAGTAACTCAGCTATGAAATTTATTATATCTAATTTCTGAAAGAGATTTGCTTGATTTTATAAAAAAATTTAGTAATAGCTTTAACCAGAAATGCAAAAATAAATATATTTCAACATTATTTATCAAGCTACTAATGCTTGGTTTGTCTGGTTTCTGTAGCAATTACATCTTTATTCCTCTCTTTTTCCTATCATTCGTATACCTTTTTTACTCAGGAAGGTGGACTAAACATTAAAAACAAAAATTTAAAGAACTATTTAATCTGGATGAATCATGGCCTTTATTTTTCAACCCCTAAAAGAAAATGATTTAAGATAATGATTGGAAATTGAAGTAATGACTAATATATAATTAATTGTATATTGTTGGTGTTCTTTTATCTAACCCAAATATCTGTGAGGAGGGGGGAAACACTAAGGAAGGTTAATTAACCAACATAGAGTCAAAAAAGTGGCTATGTGTACAGACAGGAAATATTGTAAAATGCTAGTCTCAATGACAATTCTTCATTGCTACAAAAGACAAATATTGGTATGCTTTAAAATCTACTGATAAATTTTTGTAAATTAGATTAAATATTTCAAAAATATTTCAAATATATCACCATCTTTGAAATGTTTTTTCAGTTCTTACATTTTATGAAACAAGAAGTCAAGGTAAGCCACTTAGATTTTTTAAAAAATCAAGTAACTGAGCTATGCCACAAAATTTAACTCATTTCCACTTGAGGCCCATACCCAGCCATCAGCCAAGGATAATATTCAAAAGGAATTGTACTACTTTCGTTGTAAATGAGTACTTGGAATTTCCTGGATGTTATTCTATGAATACACACCTAAACTGGGCATGGTACACAGTTTTTTCTATTATTATGTACAGATGGCAGCACACTGTAGACAGTTCTTTGCAGATCTTCCTTTCCAGTGTACCAGGTGGCTTTACCAATACAACATAAAGGAAAATGCAAATTTCTCTGTACCCTCATAGTGTCATATACTTGTGACTTGGCAATGTTAAATTGTGTTGCATGATTAAATTACTACTTATACTTATGTAAAATATTAATAACTAGGTGGCACTTTTAGTTATCAAGTTTCCATTTCAAATATTTAAAAAAATATAATTAGAGCAGTTTTGATCTTGGAACTCACTGATACAAATTAATGAATGCAGAAAGGCAATCTTGAAAGTCTTTAGCCATGTAGTGTCCCCTCTGTCCTAAACAAATATCATAGATAATGCTCATTTATAGCCAATATGTTTTGTCAGCCATTTGTTTGATTACTGTATTATTACTGCTATGATTCCTCTCTTAACAGAAATATTTCACTACTCAGGTATGCTTCCTTTTATCTAAGAATCATATGCTTCTTTGCAGTGTTTAATATTCCTTGATGAAATTCAAGCTTCATTTTTAAAAAGAGCACAGAGAAAGAACTTCAGATATTATCATTAAATTTATCAGTCACACCAATTTCTCCCTGCTTTAGTCCTGACTATAGACAACAAAAGTAGAAAATATTTCTACTTAATATTCTATTAAGTAATATGTACAAATTTTAGGACTTCAAATCTCCACAAGTGTCTCCTTCTTAGATTTTCATTCAAATCTACAAAATGTAAAAGTGTGATTGGTTACCATTCTTAGGGTATTATGAGTGCCACTTAATCTGAATTACGGATAGTTTTCCCTTTGAAGTTGATGTTATCCTTGGCAGACAGCACCGTATCATGCCCTTCACCAATCTGTGCTATATAATGCTGTAATGGAGTAGCCTACTAACATGTGAACATACACTCAACATACCATTGCTTTATACAAGCCTTTATTAAAGCAGATTTGCTAAAAGGAAAAAGAGAATAAAGTGATACTTTCATACAAATATTATTATGATTGTTATATTGAATTATATATTGAGTACATATTACTTTACATTGAAAATTTACTATGCATTAACTTACTAAGTACATAATTTGTTTTGGCATTCCTGCATCTCATTTAACTTGTACTACCTCTGAAACATACTTTCACCTTAAAACCACATCAGATTGTACCATGACTTTTTGTAGGATTTTTACTTAAACTTTTATAGATGCAATAAATAATTTCCAACTAATAGACAGTTATTTCTTTATTTTAATATTTCTATTTCAAAATCTTGGGTTTGTATTTTTTAAAATTTTAAGATGAACTAGTTTCTTCCAAAAATAAGGTTTTGATAAAAGATAAATGCAGAGAATAATGAGATGTTGGCTATTAAAGAAAGGAGAACATTGAGTACTCAAGTGAAAATTTGGTTGACTTCCAAACTGAAATGTATATGATCTTTAATTGACATTATTTAAAAAAGAACTACCCTGACAACAATGGTATAAAATTAATATTCTGTAAGAGGTAAAAAATTTGGCTTCAATAGATCAATTAAATAGTAAAAACAGCAAATAAATTGCCATGGAATAAACAAAGAATGACATTTTTACAATAGTATTTTACATATGATGGTTTTGCATCTAACTTTCCTTGCCTTTGTTTGACACAAGTTTAACATTCTTTAATTTGTGTAGAATATGTGCACAACCTATTTATCAAAGCCTTATAACAATTAAAACTCTTCATGTTTCCTAAATAGTGTGGAACAAAACAGAGTTGGCAAAAGGTGAGTTTCAAATAGCACACCAAGCAGTTTTTCTTATTTGATAAATTTTCAAGAGTGTTTTAAATGGGCAAATTACATACAAACACGCATGTCAGATGACCCAGGTCTTTTTCAGATCTGTAAATACATTGACTTAAATAAATTCTTTGATTTTATAAAAATGAATAAGGGTAATTTCAAAACTATATTAAAATCAAGAAAATAGTATTTATATATGATTGAATGACATTCTTCACATCCTTTGAAACTATATGAGATTTTGCATTTTTGTTTACATCTTTCTATGAAAGTAATAGATTTTCATTCTATAAATTTTAGAAAATATAGCAAATATATAAAAATCACATGTAATTTCATAAACAATGGATGTAAACATCTTAGTTTATTCATTTTAGCCATTTTTTCTATATATTACATTTATTTAACACAACTGGCATTATACTGAAGCATACAGTTATATGTCCAACTTTTTCTGTATGACTATTTGCCACTAAAGTATTTTCACTCAATTACATTTAGACATAAATAGAAAGAAAAATTTCTACTTGATACAGAGAACAAAAGCAAAATTTCTATTGATGAAAATTAATTTATTCTAAGGGAATAACATGTAGCTGCTTCACATGAAAATTATGCCTCTTAATGGAGTTGAAAAGAAATACTGCAGCACATTTACCATAACAATAATAGAATTGCTATACTTTAATGGTGAATTATAAGATGATTCTCATTAACTCTTTTACCCAAGTACTGTAATATTTTTGTTATTTATACTAGTAAATCATGTGAAACTTCAAATATAGAAGAAAAATAATTTTTGCCTATGGATGTTTTCCTGTTGAATATACCTATATACTCTTGAAATTATTATTTTTTAAATAACTCAATTGGAATGTAGGTAAAAACTTTTCCTAGAGAATAAAGTTATTTCTATTTATTATAGTACTCCTTTTCAGCCAGCCTACTGGTAAGTTTGGGAATTTATGCCTATTTTGGATTTTGTTGTGTAATAACAATTTATATTTATATTTCAAATTTATTGCATACTACAGTGTATATCCAAACTATTACTATCACCTATTTCCTTTGATAACTAAGCCATATGAAATTCTAATCTGTCCTAGTACCTAAGTCACTGCCTATTTAAAAATAAAGATCTTTAGAGAGGCTTAGTGTTTCCAGCTCTTAAGAGTTTAATAAAATGCATGACTCTAATAATGTTGGAACTGATATCAATAATATTTGTTGGCTTAAATTGGATAGTTTATACAAATAAGGCAGGATTTCAGCTTCCATCAGGTCAGTAAATTTATATAAAACAAAAGTTTCTTCTACTACAGCATCACCTTTTACCTGTATTTTCAATCTTGTTTTGCAGTCTGTATTAGTCAGAAAGGAAGAGTAGGTGTATTCACCCATTGATGAATATAATTCACCTTATAGGTTGTTTAAATTAATAAAATAATGGATGCTTGGAAGGATTTTTGCTTCATCTTCATCCCATGTCTCTATTGGAAGTTTATTTCTAGTGATCTATTGGAGATAATTTGTTATAAAATGTTTTCCTTGACAATGATATAGGGCCCTATCAGACATTACTCATCAATGGTGATATTTGCTTACTTAGCTGTATTCTTTGGAACATTGTATAAAGAATAGGATATCAAGAAAAAAAGATAACTAAGAATGTGGATGTTTAAAACTGGACAAAGATAATTAGAAATTTGCTAGAAGTCTTGAGCAGGTCATTACAATAACAGCCACTAAGTTGATAGTGGGCAGGGTAGAGAGAGTTGTAGATTCTAAAATCTAGAAGATGAAGTCCTACCTAGTAGTATAGTTCAAGAACTACAGTTAAATACTGTATAAGTTCAGCTGTGGAGTCAAATCTCAGTTTTAATAATTGTTGGATATGTGATTTTAGGTATTTGATATTTTTGTGTTGCAAACTGTAAATAATACTAGTACTTACAGAGTTTTGAGAATTATAACCTGTTGTAAATTGTTCAGCATGTTTCATGAACAATAAGATCTCAGTAAAAGTTTATTATTATTATTATTATTATTACTATTATTTCCAATAAAGGGGATTGAAGGGATTCAAAGACAACTCTGACCTGAGCATTTTGCCCAGGGCAGAAATGGCTTAATGCAAACATCTAGGAGTATTAAAATATATCTCAAAATAATTTTATGCACATATAGTATCTGACTAGTAGTGATGTCCTAATCAAAGAACAACACAATCTTATTGTAGCATCAGCTATCTTTTTACTGCCTTGGAGAATTAATGGCTATTCTGACAGCTCCTTATGATAGGAGCTGCTAACATATGTGAATAGGGCTGAATCTGGTTCATTATCTTGCATTGAGGAGAGTATCAGTGCCACATAACAAATTTCACACACTTATATTTATCTATTACCTCTTTTGTAAATAGATTTTATAATCTAATATGAAAAGCTCTTTGTGGAAAAATCTAGTATTTAAAAACATCATTTGACTTTATGCGTCAAATGTTGATCCCCAGTTTAATGTGTGAATTTCTGAAACATCTTAAATACCATCTGAAGAAAATTTAATTTAGTTTCATTTAACTTGTTATTTTTTCCATCAAATGAATTTTAATTAGTCATTACTGGTTCTGGAATAGCTAATCTACCTTATTTTGCTCAAGAATGTTTATTTATCATGGGAATCTGCATGAAATACTTCACACTCTCCTTGACCTAAGGGTTTGTATTGAAAAGACTGCTGTGATTCTGATAGGCTTTCCTTTATAGGAGATTTCTTTTTTCTAATAGCTTTTAGTATTTGGTTATTGTGTTGAACCACTGGAATCATTACTATTTTATGATTTAGTATAGATTTAGTTTTTATTGCTGCTAATTCGAGTTGCATGTGCCACATTTATCTGTATGTCAGATTATTTTTCTATGCTTGGAAAGTTTTGTGCCATTAATTCTGTGAATAAGTTTTTCCATGTCATTTGTGCTACGTCACCTGCTTCTTCACTGACCTCAATCAATCTTACATTATTCATCTTTGTATCATCTAGCAATGGTTGGAATGATTTTTTCATGGTCCTTTGCTTTTTAAAAGAAATCTTTTTTTTTATGAACACTAAATTCAAACCAGCCTGTCTTATAGCTCTGATATTCTGTCCTCACATTTGTTGATTATACAGTGTATATTTTCAATCAAAATTTTGGGGTTTTTTTGTTTGTTTGTGGTTTTGTTTTGTTTCTTGAGACAGGGTCTCATATGTAGTTGAGACTGACCTGGAACTCACTATGTAGCCCAGGATAATCTCAAAGTCACAGTGATCCTCCTGCCTCAGGCTCCTGAGTTCTGGGATTACAGGTGTTTTGGTTTTTTGAGACAGGGTCACATTTTTGTTTTTGTTGTTTTTGTTTATGCTTGGTACCAGGGATTGAACCTGGGATCTCACACTTACCAGGCAGTTGTTGTGCCACTGAGCTACATCTCCCGAAATTTCAATCAAATTTGTAATCTCCTAGATATTTGTTTGAATCTGTTTTATGGATTTCAGTTGTTTTTTCTATGGTGAACTGTCATAGTTTCCATCATTTTCCTAAGCTTCTTCATTTTTTTTTGTCTGTATCTACCTTAGATTTACTAACCATGTGTATCACTATGGTTATCACCTTTTTAATTGTCTGAAAAATTATTTCTAATTTGATTTTTTCTAGAGCCTCAAACATCTACTTTGTTACTTCTGCTGTTACCGTGTCAAGGAGTTCAGATGGGTTGCTTCGAAATTGTTCCACCTCAATGCCCCCTGGCTTGGCCTTGGTTGAAATGGAAGCTGGCATTGTATCTCTTTTCTGTGTCCTCTCGTTTTCTTTTTTTGTAATTTTAGTTTCTGCATTGATACTTGGAAATTGCTTATGGTAGGTAGCTTTGGTAGTATTGAGAACTCTCTGAGAAATGACTACTTTTCAGAGACATCTTCTACGTATAGCTGGCTTTTGTCTTTTGAGGCTGTTGCAAGATGCTGCCTCTTGAATTTACTGGGGATGAGAAGTTGCTGCCTGTTTGGCCTAGCCCCTAGTTTTCTGATAGTGACCTATGATATTGTTTGTGATTCTCAGGCAATCTTTTTTATGGGAGAGGAAACTGGGGATCGAATCTCGGGCAATATTGTTCTTGGTAAACAGTGAAAAAATAACTGATTAGAACAACTATTTTACCTTGGCTAAAGTAGTACAATCAGTAATAACAATACCATCAAGCACAGCCTAGAAAATGACAAACTGTGGTAACAATTAATTTGCTATCCTGAAGCATATAGAGCTTTGTAGTTACATAACACAATCTAAAACAAATTAAAAATAACTTAAATAAGTATCGCCTCAATATAGCAATTTTCAACTCAGGGAAGAAAAATTTGAAAGGGTTAAGAGGAAAAAGAATCATAGGAGACACTTAGGGTCAGGGAGCCAAGATTAAGTTGGCAAGAAGCACCCAGTGTGTTGTGGGCTAAACAACACAGGTCCGAGACTCACAGCCAGAAAGCAGGACCAGCCTAAACTTCCGTGAAGTTGAAAGCACAGGCTTGCTGTATTATCCACCACCCTACTATAATACTATTTCAGGTTTGTTGTGATCAACCAACATGGATCTGGATTCTGTCTCTCTGTTGATCTACCAGAAACAATAGAGACACACCTGAAGTGTACGTTTTTCTCTGCATTTTTTAAAATTGTTTGTTCTTGTTTTTATATGTTTGGGAACATTGTTTCTAGCTTTTTGTAGTTGTTTTGTTCTGTTTTTGCTTCTTTTGTGTCATTACTTTTCTAAAGACACATTTTATATTTCCATGCAGCCTTTCTTCTATTTTATACATGAGCACAAATTTTGCTTTCTATGTGAACATAATTCCAAAATAATTAATGTATCCCTGTATCGAGAATTGCATAACCTGTATTCTCTCTGACACACTGGGTCTGAATCAAGGAGTCATTTAAACTTTTGTTAAGCCCTGTTTTATATATACAATGGTACTTTTATAAATTTACTAAGATACAGGTTGACCAAATTAGACAGAAATTTCAATGGATTTATTTTCTTGCAAGGCACATTTATTTTTGTATTTTTCTATTATGAAATTATTAGCTGAGATTTTAACTGGAAAAAAATAACAAAATATTAAGACCTAAACTCAAGAAGCCTCATGTTCAATCAGATAATAAAAAATCCCACATCCTATTTGAATATAAATGACTGCTGGAAATCAAGAAAAGAAAAAGAGTTTAAGCACAGGAATTTAGAAAATATTAGAATCAAGATTATAGAATTTGAGATGTAATAAGTGTAAGAAACAGTGAGCACCAAAATAAATGGCAGACTAGCAAATTTCAGACTTTATAGGACCTTGAATACAGACACCTCGAAAATGGCAACTTGGCAAAAACAAAAAAGAAGTAGATCTCAGGGAATCAAGAAAAAAAAGACAGGAAAATTAGAAGGTACAGAGAAGATAGAGAAATGAACCTCAATGCAGAGAAATGAAAGGTGCAGTCTTGAAGCTTACCATAGGACCCAGGAAAGAAACATATCTCTGCCAACACAAGGTAAGCTCCAGGGCCAGGAGCTCCAGGGAGAAATGACTGACTGGGCTCGAAGCACTGACCTTAGGAGGAGCCCACATCTGTTATAAATGGATAGTAGGACCTCAGGAACTAGAGGCACTTCAGAAACCCACCGGGTGTAAAGAGCTTTCAAACAAAAAACTGTCTTGCTGGATTTCAAAACAGCAGATGTTGCAAATGAAGCAGTCATTTAAATGTACAGAGACATTTTTTAAATTGATTTTCTCAGGTTCCCCCATCTTCCTTACCAGATTTTGTGGTTTGGGGAATTTTCCTTTTGCTTTCTTTCATCGTTTATTTTTTCTTTCTTTCTTTTTCTTTTTAATCTTTTCAATTTTCATTCTTTTTATTTTTTCTTCTTTTAACTTAACTTCTTTTTATAATTATTCCTACTCTTGTTACTTTTAACAAGTGCAATTAATATTTTTTCTACTCCATAACAGTTTTAAGCTCACTTTTCTTTTTTTTAAATCTTGCTTTGTTTACTTTTTCAAATTTTTTCTGTTTTCCTTTTCCTGTTCCCCACTCCCTCTGTCTTTGCTAGTGTAACAATGAAGCTATTTTAATCTTTAGATAGTCACTCTATGTTATTACCATATTGTTTCTATTGTTATTACAGGTATCATTGTCGCATTTATTAGATATTTACTGTAATATCTGTCTTAGTGTTTATAAAATGATTATGTATCACATTTCTATGTTCAAAGATGATCCAATATTGGTTATTATAGTATGTCAATTTGCAAATTGTGACCCCCAGCATCCAGGTGACTCTCAGCCTACACCAGCTATGGGGAAAGGTACCCTGGCAGTTGTGATGAAGCTGTCAGGGACCTCCAGGTGACAATGCTTGCTGCTTCCTGGTTTTGCTGAAAGGGGGCAGGGGTGCCACAAAGCCTCATACAGCTTGCTGCAGACAGGGTGTGTAGCCCTGTGCGAAGTACGAGAAGGGAACTCTGCCTGCAATGCTGACACTCTGAAAGTCTGAATCCCCTCGTAATTATTTATCATGCATAGAAGTGTTCTTTGAAGAACTTTGTACAGTATTGGGGGATGGTAGAGGCAGTTTTGGTTGATCTGTTTGGTTTGGAATTGAACTCTCAGGAAAATTGCCATCAGACATTACTGAAGATTTACAGGTGAAAGATGGCCTTTTGAAGCAGTCCACTGAAATAAACATGATCACAGCTCCTGACTTAGAAAAAAATCCAGGATGAAGTAGAAACATATTTGTGAAGCCTACCAGCACTACATCGTTATTACATCTTTCATCCCAGTAGTTCCAAATGGAGAGATCCTTAGGTAACTGTTCAAGAAAATCTGCATAAGTTGACAAATAATGCAGGATTTTATGAAGTAAAGATGGATCATGCTAGTGAAGTATGGATTATGGGGAAAAATAAACCTGAATTTTATGATGGAATAACCACAAATCAGAGAGAAGTCAAAATAGCAGCTTTTGGTGCTGACTGTGTATCTATAGTTTTTCCTGATCTTGTCAAAAAAGAATGTGGGTTTGCTAACTCTGGCTGGGAAGGTACTTTGTTAGGTGTTGCTATGTCTACAGTGAAGGCTATGACATCAGAATATGGCTGTAGTTTGGAAAATATTATTATTGTACTAGGACCTTCATTAGGACCTTTCTGTTTTACTCTTTCCAGAGAATCAACAAATGGGTTTCATAATTTTCACCTTTCATGTGTACAACTGTTTGACTCACTAAATCCCTATAATAACATCTGTAAAGCCACTACGATTCTTCTAAAACAAGGAAGAATTCTTCCATAGAATATTCAGGACCAGAACCAAGATCTCAACCTCTATTCATCCTGCTATCCTGAAAAGTTTTTCTCCTATGTCCAAGATGGCCTTAAGTTTGGTACACAGATTGGGTTCATATCAGTTAGTGAATGAAATATGTGACTGGATTTTTACATAATATTTCTTCTTCCTTCCAAACTGATGACAAGAGAAAAAATTAACAGATTTGTGTAAAACAAAGAGGATTGAAATGGATAATTTATGTTTACAGTATATTTTCATTATTATTATTACCAAATCCAAATGAAATTTTTATTTAATTCTAATGATAACTGACAAAATTAGTATGACATTTTATAGATGAAAATGGATTTAGAATGT
This sequence comes from Fukomys damarensis, assembly GCF_012274545.1. NCBI lineage: Eukaryota > Metazoa > Chordata > Mammalia > Rodentia > Bathyergidae > Fukomys > Fukomys damarensis. Next base: position 65,770,883 of record NW_022900951.1, on the reverse strand, counting down.
TTTTCTCATTACATAATGAGAAATAGGTTTGACATTTATTGGGTATTTTCCATCTGCAGGTATTATGCTAAGTGTACATTAACAAAAATGACTAATACATTTTCTCTTTTTAGTCCAATGCACTTCAGGAGTTAAATTTTACAACTAAAACTTAATTTTAATACCAAAAGAAGAGTACATAAAGAATAAGGATAAATTTTACTCAAAAGGCAGGGTCAAGAAGGTATTACAGGAAAAATGACATGTGGGTCCAAACTATATATAGGCTTTTAACAATTGAAGAACCATAACAGTAAAGGAACAGAATGAACCAGAGAATGAAACTCTGGAAATGTATACTGTGTCTTAGAGATAGCAGAGTGTGGGCAGACAGAGCACTGGACAAATACGTATAGATTGGTAGGAGTCAAAAATGCCATGTTAGAAGTTTGGAGTTTATTTTCCAGGAAATCAGTAGGCATCAAAAGCAGAGAAGCATTTTTATTTTCCTGCTCTCCTACATAATATGATGGATTTATATTGTGCAACACCAAGACAGAGATATTAAAGAGTGTGTAAAAATATTTCAAACAAGAAATGATGAAGTCCCAATAAAGCAGTAGAAATTAAAATAGAGATGAGAGTAAATAGATTAGAGAGACATACATGAAATCAGTAGGTAAAAAATTGAGAGGTGATGAAGAGTAGGCAAGTCCTTGATTATTCCAAAATTCCTGCTTAGATAACTCCGAAGACTATCAACAAAAGAAAGGAGGGGGTTTCAGAGACAACAAAAGGATAATGTTTCATCTTATCACAGAATGAAGTGCCTATAGATGGAAATTTTTGGTCAACAATTAGAAATATATACCTGAAATTTTGAAGGGAGGCTGGAAAAAAGACATAGATTTGGAAGTCAGCCAAGTAGAGATGATGCCTGAATCTATAGGAGCATGTTGGTTTATCTAGGGAAAAGTTAGAATGCTTGGGCCAAAAGGAGTCCCAAGGATGCAGCCTTATATAACAGCTGCATTAGAAAAGCAAGAAGCTGAAGCAGCAAAGGAAATAAAATAATGGAAATAAAAAGGTTATCTAAGCAGACCTGGAAAAGCTCTTGCTGCTATCAATACCTAACATACTATTATTAGTCTTTTTATATAAATATAAATATA